>NC_135971.1:4209615-4233615 GCF_053455715.1 Rhinoraja longicauda | reverse complement strand
ACTTGATCGGATTATGGAATAAGGTAAATTTTGAGGATGAAACAAAAAAATCTTTATTAGGAAAGACAACTTTGATTCAGAATAGATTGATACCTTTTACAATGGATAACCAGCTTCTATATAGGTGGCATCAAAAAGGGATTAGATATATAGGTGATTGCTTTGAAAAAGGTATATTGATGTCATTTGAACAATTGAAAAATAAATATCATATATCAAATAATTCTCTTTTCTGTTACTTTCAATTAAGAGCTTATTTAAAAGATAAATTGGGTCAAACAATGTTATTGCCGAAATCTAAGGAAATTGAAAACCTAATTCAAAAAGGACAAATAATTTTTTTTACTTCTATTATATATAATCTAATTTAAAAAAAGGCTCCTAAACAAGGAATTCATATATCAAGGCGAAAATGGGAAACGGATTTGAATATTAATATTGATGGAACAAATTGGTCAAAACTATGCCTTGACAGTATGAAAAATACAATAAATGTTCGGTTTAGACTAGTACAATATAACTTTCTGCATCAATTATATATCACACCACAAAAATTAAAGAAAATAAATTCAAGTTTATCTGACCAATGTTTTCGGTGCAATCAAGAAATTGGTACTTTTTTTCATTCTACTTGGTCCTGTTCAAAAATACAACCTTTTTGGACAAACTTAAGAAGTTTTTTAGAACAGATTATCGGAATACAACTTCCATACAACCCAAGATTTTTGTTATTGGGTGATGTTGAAGGAATAAGACCACAACTTAAAATGAATAAATATCAGAAAGAATTTATAAAAATTGCATTAGCAGTAGCCAAAAAAACTATCGCAGTTACTTGGAAATCTGATTCCTATTTAAGTATGGACCTTTGGAATAATGAAATTTCTAACTGTATCCCACTTGAAAAAATTACTTATAATTTAAGGAACAAATATGATACTTTTTAAAATATCTGGCGTCCTTATCTACAAAAGAGGGGTCTATATATATAGAAGAATTGTTCATATTCACAATGGTTCTTTTGGGAGAGATGTATATACATATACAGTTTATTCTGTTTGGAATTCCATGGGGTGTGTGCAGGACCCCCAACAACCAGGCAATCTTTAATCTTTTTTCTTTTCTTCCTTTTTCTTATTTGGGGTTAGTATAAGGGAGGTGGGAGGAAGGGTGGGGAGGGTTTGTTTTCTAAAAAGTTCTGTAAAAAAAAATTTTTTTTAATTAAAAAATATATATATACATTAATGACTTGGATGAAGGGATTAAAAGTACCATTAGCAAATTTGCAGATGATACAAAGCTGGGTGGTAGTGTGAGCTGTGAGGAGGATGCTATGAGGTTGCAGGGTGACTTGGACAGGTTGTGTGAGTGGGCGGATACATGGCAGATGCAGTTTAATGTGGATAAGTGTGAGGTTATCCACTTTGGAGGCAGATTATTATCTAAATGGTGTCAAGTTAGGAAAAGGGGAAGTACAACGAGATCTGGGTGTCCTAGTGCATCAGTCACTGAAAGGAAGCATGCAGGTATGGCAGGCAGTGAAGAAAGCCAATGGAATGTTGGCCTTCATAACAAGAGGAGTTGAGTATAGGAGCAAAGAGGTCCTTCTGCAGTTGTACACGGCCCTAGTGAGACCGCACCTGTAGTACTGTGTGCAGTTTTGGTCTCCAAATTAGAGGAAGGGTATTCTTGCTGTTGAGGGCGTGCAGCGTAGGTTTACTAGGTTAATTCCCGGAATGGCGGGACTGTCATATGTTGAAAGACTGGAGCGGCTAGGCTTGTATACACTGGAATTTAGAAGGATGAGAGGGGATCTTATCGAAAAATATAAGATTATTAAGGGGTTGGACACGTTAGAGGCAGGAAACATGTTCCCAATGTTGGGGGAGTCCAGAACAAGGGGCCAGTTTAAGAATAAGGGGTAGGCCATTTAGAATGGAGATGAGGAAAAACATTTTCACTCAGAGAGTTGTGAATCTGTGGAATTCTCTGCCTCAGAAGGCAGTGGAGGCCAATTCTCTGAACGTATTCAAGAGAGAGCTGGATAGAGCTCTTAAGGATAATGGAGTCAGGGGGTATGGGGAGAAGGCAGGAACGGGGTACTGATTGTGGATGATCAGCCATGATCACATTGAATGGCGTTGCTGGCTCGAAGGGCCGAATGGCCTCTTCCTGCACCTATTGACTATTGTCTGTTGTTGCTCTTTGGGAACCTGTAATTTATACAAAGTCTGGTCACTGATCCAGTGGATGTTTGTTCTGCACGTTTTTGTGCAGCTTGTGATGATTTTGTAAAATGCATTTTGTACATAATAAAACAGATTTGTTTAACACTGCTGCCGGTCATGTAAGCCTGTGCCTGATGTAACCAAGGCCATTAGTGGTTCATCGTTGTGTGTAGATAGACATACAGTGACAGGCTCCTGTCTCTGTGTTATCCAGTTAAGTTCAACAGGCAGGAGTGACGTTTGATGAAGGAATGTACTTCACAAAATGCTGGAGTAACTCAGCGGGTCAGGCAGCATCAATTTGTAAACCCCAATGTATTTTGGGGTGATACCATGTAGCATTTATTACATCCAACATTCCCCTCTTACCAGCATAGGTAAGAGAGTGCACATAATGCAACAAAACAGGTAAAAGTGCGTTAGGGACACAAACTTTGCCAGAGGCAGTAACCCAAAGCGAGTCAGATTCGCGAGGTGAACACCCATCCTGGCTCCACTGGTGTCTCTCAGCCTCGGGGGCGTCCCCCTGAAGCTGCCAGAGTTCCGAAACACTGGGCATAGCGGTAGTTGCAGAAAACTGTTGTTGTTCGCCTGAAGAAACTAAAATGGTAGGGGTCAGATCCTCTGTGCATACCAATATGTCCGCCAATGCATTCCCGAAAGAAATGGGATCCTTGACAGATGTATGCAAATTTCATTTAATGACAGCCAAGGTTTTCGGGAGTGTTAAACTCGCTAGTAGATTTCGAACAGGGCATTTTTAAATGGAGTTCCTGCTGCAGTCAAAAAGCCCCTGTGCTGCCACAGGGTACCAAAATCATATGCAACCCCAAAGGCATATCGTGAGTCGGTATAAATATTAGCACGTTGGTCAACGCAAAGGTGGCAGGCCTGCGTGAGGGCAAATAATTCAGCCTGCTGGGCAGAATGAGGTGTACTGAAAAAGGCAAGGGTAGGCAGTATCCTCAATCTCTAGCGCCGATCGTGCGGATTCTTGTTTGTGGCGCAACTTAACCCTTTGTCTGGGACCTATCCATATTCCCTGATGCTGTCTCATAATCGGGGGGGTAGTCCCCAATATTCTGGCGGGGAGGGTAGAACCGGGACTGGCACCACCTCAGCCGGTGGCTCTGTCTGTGGGGCTGTGGGGATCGGACGTGTCCAGGGTTCCTCGTCACCCTTGGACTCCTGATTACCTAGTAAAGCCGCTATATACTCCAGTAGTTCGGATTCTGACTTTTGTTGTTGTTGGGCGGGATATATCCCTTTGGTACCGGTTTTAAATTCATCTCGAGCTCGGGTATCACGGTCAAGTCTTAGATCATACACCTTACATTCCGCTTGCAAAATATCGCATGTTTTCGGTATTCCCAACCTATCACACACTGATATCCCTCTACTACTTGCATTTTCCCTCTACTACTTGCATTTTCCCTCCAACTTCGTTCCCTCGACTCCTGATGGCGCTTCAGCAACCCCTCTCTCCATTCTTTAATCCTCTTTGATAGTCTCTACATTCCATGTACCTCCCACTGGCCAGGCCTCGTTTCCCAATCTTTTCATTAACGAAGCAAATAAATAAATAAATAAATAACACATGTGTTGTACCAGGGCACCGCCATCACTCTTATCCAAAGACTGTCCCATATGTCTGATTGCCAATTATCTGAAATTATGTTACCAATAAATACTACCAATAAATATTACCAAACGATCAATTTCATCCAGGCCAAGACAATGACAACAAGAGTGAACGCCCCTTACCTTCCAAATCCGGAACCTTATCCTTGTCCTTTTCCTTATCGGTGCGACTGTGAATCTCAGTTGAACACGAAATCAACCCCAAACGAGGGACTTCAGTGTCTGAAAAACGTCAACGTCCGGGGTCTCGAACAACGGTCGAGAAGTGCACTCTGTCCCGTTCGGACGTGTTTCAGCCACCGATGCCGCTTAGTCGTTCGTGGTTGCCGGTGCCAAAGAGATCCTGCCGACTACGCCAAATGTTGTAGTCTGTGGCCTATTAGAAAAAACAGGCAGACAACCGAATTCGTTTAACCTCTTTATTCTACTCACCCAGGTGGGAGAGTCTAGAAACCGAAGCGTTTAGAAACGCTTAGGAAGCTAGTGTAGTCTCTCTCTCCGAATGCTAACAATTACACACATTTTATACCCTTAATACATGTGCCAGTACATTTCCGTTGCTACCTTATATGGCAAGGTTTACAATGTCCTATAAATCTTTATGTGACTTTCGGGACCTCCGTGTCCGTTGTGTCCATCGTGACCTCTTCTTTCTTGGGAACAAAGGGCAGTCCATGTGGCAAGATGTTCTTCTTAACACTTCAAAGCTTTGAGGCCAGTTGCTGATATCAGAGGATACACTTAGCCATAAACCGCGCTTCCATGCTGACAACAGGATGTCCTGGCAACATAATCGAGCTGGAGCTTATACACCTTTTTTACACCCCTGCAATAAAACCCACATGGCTACATGCCGAATGTTCGCCCTTACAGATGTACAGCACTTTGTTCAACGTGGGTTGTTTTTAAATGTGCTATACAAATAAATTTGACTTGACTGTTATGCTTGTGTGCCATTGTATGTTGGGGGAGTCCAGAACAAGGGGCCACAGTTTAAGAATAAGGAGTAGGCCATTTAGAACGGAGATGAGGAAAAACATTTTCAGTCAGAGAGTTGTGAATCTGTGGAATTCTCTGCCTCAGAAGGCAGTGGAGGCCAATTCTCTGAATGCATTCAAGAGAGAGCTAGATAGAGCTCTTAAGGATAGCGGAGTCAGGGTGTATGGGGAGAAGGCAGGAACGGGGTACTGATTGAGAATGATCAGCCATGATCACATTGAATGGCGGTGCTGGCTCGAAGGGCCGAATGGCCTCCTCCTGCACCTATAGTCTATTGTCCATTGTATGTTCATTTCTTCGTACCTGGACTGATGTTCAGCACTTTGGTCAACGTGGGTTGTGTTTAAATGTGCTATACAAATAAAAAATGACTTGGCTTGACTAAATGTACTGAGTGTTGACCACTGATTGCAAGACGTGATGCACACGACACGACACAACCCACCCTGTCCCGGCCGGCACCTTCAACAGACAACAGGTGCAGGAGGAGGCCATTCGGCCCTTCGAGCCTGTACGCGCCGCCATTCAATGTGATCACGGCTGATCATTCTCAATCAGTATCCCGTTCCTGCCTTCTCCCCATCCCCCCCCGACTCCGCTATCCTTAAGAGCTCTATCTAGCTCTCTCTTGAATGCATTCAGAGAATTGGCCTCCACTGCCCTCTGAGGCAGAGAATTCCACAGATTCACAACTCTCTGACTGAATAAGTTTTTCCTCATCTCCGTTCTAAATGGCCGACCCCTTATTCTTAAACTGTGTGGCCCCTGGTTCTGGACTCCCCCAACATTGGGAACATGTTTCCTGCCTCTAACGTGTCCAACCCCTTAATAATCTTATACGTTTCGATAAGATCTCCTCTCATCCTTCTATATTCCAGTGTATACAAGCCTAGTCGCTCCAGTCTTTCAACATATGACAGTCCCGCCATTCTGGGGATTAACCTGGTGACCCTACGCTGCACGGCCTCAATAACAAGAATATCCTTCCTCACATTTCAGTGAAAGGCCCGCCCGCCATCGAGCGACCATTCAAGCCGTTAATGAGCGTTTAAACAAAAAACACACGCCCACAATTCAATATAATAGGTGGTTTCCCCGATGATTATTCACCGTGAACGATCTGGACGAACAAACCTCAACGACGTTCTTCAGTCGACGGCCCCGGCCCGCTGCGTCATGGCGGCTCGGAGAAGTGCGCAGGCGCGTGCGAGCGCCGGGGAGGATAACGAGGAGGGGGAGGGGGAGGGGGAGGAGGAGGAAGTAAAGCTGCACCAGCACCAATAGCAGCAGCGCTACAGCAGCACCAATAGCAGCAGCGCTACAGCAGCACCAATAGCAGCAGCGCTACAGCAGCACCAATAGCAGCAGCGCTACAGCAGCACCAATAGCAGCAGCGCTACAGCAGCACCAATAGCAGCAGCGCTACAGCAGCACCGCAGCCCCCACCTTCAGGGCACACGTGCGCGCGCCGGGGAGGATAAGAAGGAGGAGGAGGGGGGGGGGAAGTAAAGCAGCACCAATAGCAGCAGCGTTACAGCAGCACCAATAGCAGCAGCGCTACAGCAGCACCAATAGCAGCAGCGCTACAGCAGCACCAGAGCCCCCACCTGCGGGACACACGTGCGCGCGCCGGGGAGGATAAGGGGGGGAGGGGGAGAGTGGGAGAGTAAAGCAGCACCAGCACCAATAGCAGCAGCGCTACAGCAGCACCGCAGCCCCCACCTGCGGGACATGCGTGGGTGGGCGGGCGGGTGTGTGTTTGAGACAAAGGGTGGAATAAATCCTCATCAATGTCAAGAACGAGAACTGCAGCAGGAACGATCAGCAGCACCGTCAGCGTCACAGCCTCACACGACAACAACTACGACACCGACTACAACCTCCCCCGCCCCTATCTGCTGAATGAATGTGTTCCGGTGGACAGATATAAAGCAACAGCATCAACGCAACATTCACTTCACACTTTACTCCAACAAGGTAATTATAGGAAAACACTTTAATTACAAAGTATAAATAACAACGTCGGCCCCTCGCTCGCCCACGCACTCAGTCGGCGGGGACCACATGGGCCGATATCGGGAGCTCCGGCAGCGTCTTTGCCCGCCCCCGAATCGCGGGGCTTGGGTCGTCCCGCCGCGGACCCTTCACCGTACGGCGGGGGCTTCAATATCGGGAGCCCCGACCGTCCCGACGTGGAAACTCCAACAGCCAGACCGTGGGAGTAGACGGCAGGGGAAGAGAAAAGACATTCTGTGACATTCCGTCACAGTGAGGAGGGACTGGAGGAGACTCACTGTGATGGATGTTTCTTTTTGTTTAGTGTTAGTTTATGATTGTGTAAGTGTTATTGCATTTTTATTGATTATTCTTATTGGTCTTATTGTTGAACTGCGGGTAATTTTTCATTTCGCTCCACATTTATGTGTATGTGACAAATAAGTTGACTAGCCAGTGAGTCTGTGGAATTCTCTGCCACAGAAGGTAGTTGAGGCCAGTTCATTGGCTATATTTAAGAGGGAGTTAGATGTGGCCCTTGTGGCTAAAGGGATCAGGGGGTATGGAGAGAAGGCAGGTACGGGATACTGAGTTGGATGATCAGCCATGATCATATTGAATGGGGATGCAGGCTCGAAGGGCCGAATGGCCTACTCCTGCACCTATTTTCTATGTTTCTATTGACAGTCAGTCAGTCCCTCAGTCAGTCTATTCACAAAATACTGGAGTAACTCAGCAGGTCAGGCATCATCTCGGGAGAGAAGGAATGGGTGACCCTTCCTCCTCAATCAGTCAGTCACTCAGTCTGACCAAGCAAGAACCAAACGCTCGTTCTCACCTTCCACCCCACCAGCCAGCGGATCCAACAAATCATCCGCCAACATTATCGTCACGTACAACGGGACCCCACCACTGGCCACTAGAAAATAGGTGCAGGAGTAGGCCATTCGGCCCTTCGAGCTTGCACCGCCATTCAATATGATCATGGCTGATCATCCAGCTCAGTATCCCGTACCTGCCTTCTCTCCATACCCCCTGGTCCCTTTAGCAAAAAGGGCCACATCTAACTCCCTCTTAAATATAGCCAATGAACTGGCCTCATCTACCTTCTGTGGCAGAGAATTCCACAGACTCACCACTCAGCAGCCAGCAGGGCTCACTCACTCACCCACCCACTTACCCACCCACCCACTCAGTGCCCTAGCTGGATTGTCAGAGACAGCGGCCCTGTGCAGTTTCAGCGACGTTACCTGAGGCTGAGGCCGTGCTGGCGGTCGGGTCCGGTGTCGTGTCGGGTCCGGTAATGAGAGCGGGTTAAACAAAATTATCTCCCCCTTCTCCCTTTTCCCCATTTCTCTCCCTTTTCCCCATTTCTCTCCCTTTTCCCATTTCTCTCCCTTTTCCCCATATCTCTCCCTTTTCCCATATCTCTCCCTTTTCCCATTTCTCTCCCTTTTCCCATTTCTCTCCCTTTTCCCATTTCTCTCCCTTTTCCCATTTCTCTCCCTTTTCCCATTTCTCTCCCTTTTCCCATTCCTCTCCCTTTTCCCATTTCTCTCCCTTTTCCCATTTCTCTCCCTTTTCCCACTTCTCTCCCTTTTCCCATTTCTCTCCCACTTCTCTCCCTTTTCCCATTTCTCTCCCTTTTCCCATTTCTCTCCCTTTTCTCTCCCTTTTCTCTATCCCGCTTCAGCAGGGAGTTTCTCCACAGCTTGGAGTGGGTTGCCAGACGTGACCGTGACCGGGACACCGCCAGGATGCGGCGCTCTCTCTGCACAGCCGGACATCTGCTGTACCTGCTGGCAGGTAGAGACATGGGGGGGGGGAGAGAGAGAGATGGGGGGAGAGAGATGGGGAGAGAGAGAGATGGGGGGAGAGAGGGAGACATGGGGGAGAGAGAGATGGGGGAGAGAGAGAAATGGGGGGAGAGAGAAATGGGGGGGGAGAGAGGGAAAGAGATGGGGGAGAGGGGGAGGGAGAGAGAGAGAATGCGAGCTGCTGTACACAGAGTTGGGAGTGGGCAATTGTCAGTCAAGCACTGTATTGGGGTAACTCTGCGGGTCGGGCCACATCTGTGGAGAGAAGGAATGGGTAACTTTTCGGGTCGAGACCCTTCTCTGAAGAACCCAAAACGTCACCCATTCCTTCTCTCCACAGATGCTGCCTGACCCGTTGAGTTAGCCCAGCATTTTGTGTCTACATTCATCAGTGAAGATGTCATTTAGCTTAGTGATATGACACAGAAACAGGCCCTTCGGCCCACCGGGTACGCAGCGACCAGCGATCAGGCCGCACTAACGCTGCCCTACACACACACAAGGGACAATCTCTAATTTTACAGAAGCCAATTAACCTACAAGGCTGTCGGTCTTGAGAAGTTTGGAGGGAATAGTGTCGGCAGTAAAGAAAGCAAACTCAATGCTAGCATTTATTTCAAGAGGGCTTGTGTACAAAAACAGGGGGTGTTATGCTGAGGCTCTATAAGGCACTGGTCAGGCCCCATTTGGAATATTGACAGCAATTTTCGCTGAACTCGCTGGAGTTTAGAAGAATGAGGGGGGACCTCATTGAAACTTCACCGAATACTGAAAGACCCGGATGGGGTGGATGTGGAGAGGATGTTTCCACTAGTGGGAGAGTCTAGGACCAGAGGGCACAGCCTCAGAATTAAAGGACGTTCCGTCAGGAAGGAGATGAGGAGGAATTTATTTAGTCAGAGGGTGGTGAATAGAAACATAGAAAATAGGTGCAGGAGTAGGCCTTTCGGCCCTTCGAGCCTGCACCGCCATTAAATATGATCATGGCTGATCATCCAGCTCAGTATCCCGTACCTGCCTTCTCTCCATACCCCCTGATCCCTTTAGCCACAAGGGCCACATCTAACACCCTCTTAAATATAGCCAATGAACTGGCCTCAACTACCTTCTGTGGCAGAGAATTCCACAGACTCACCACTCTGTGTGAAGAAATGTTTTCTCATTTCAGTCCTAAAAGACTTCCCCCTTATCCTTAAGCTGTGACCCCTGGTTCTGGACTCCCCCAACATCGGGAACAATCTTCCCGCATCTAGCCTCTCCAACCCCTTAAGAATTTTATATGTTTCTATAAGATCCCCCCTCAGTCTTCTAAATTCCAGCGAGTACAAGCCTAGTCTATCCAGTCTTTCTTCATATGAAAGTCCTGCCATCCTAGGGATCAATCTGGTTAATCTTCTCTGTCCTCCCTCTAAGGGAAGAACGTCTTTCCTCAGATTAGGAGACCAAAACTGTACACAATACTCCAGGTGCGGTCTCACCAATGCCCTGTACAACTGCAGTAGAACCTCCCTGCTCCTAAATTCAAATCCTCTTGCTATGAATGCCAACATACCATTCGCTTTCTTCACTGCCTGCTGTACCTGCACACTTGCTTTCAATGACTGGTGCACCACGACACCCAGGTCACGTTGCATCTCCCCTTTTCGTAATCGGTCACCATTCAGGTAATACTCTACTTTCCTGTTCTTGCGCCAAAGTGGATAACCTCACATTTATCCACATTATATTGCATCTGCCATGCATTTACCCACTCGCCTAATCTATCCAAGTCACTCTGCAGCCTCCTAGCATCCTCCTCGCAGCTAACACTGCCACCCAGCTTCGTGTCATCCGCAAACTTAGAGATGTTGCATTCAATTCTCTCGTCCAAATCATTAATATACACTGTAAATAACTGGGGTCCCAGCACTGAGCCTTGCGGTACCCCACTAGTCACTGCGTGCCATTCCGAAAAGGACCCGTTTATTCCTACTCTTTGCTTCCTGTCCGCCAACCAATTCTCTATCCACCTCAACACTGAACCCTCAATACCGTGTGCTTTAAGTTTGTACACCAATCTCCTATGTGGAACCTTGTCGAAGGCCTTCTGAAAATCCAGATATAACACATCGACTGGTTCTCCCTTATCCACTCCACTAGTTACATCCTCGAAAAATTCTATAAGATTCATCAGACATGATTTGCCTTTTGTAAATCCATGCTGACTTTGTCCGATGATTTCACCACTTTCCAAATGTGATGCTATCACATCTTTAATAACTGATGTGTGGGATGCAAAGAATCTGTGGGATTCTTTGCCACAGACGGCTGTGGAGGCCACAAGTCAGTGGACTTGGTTTCCAAATTTGAGGAAGGATATTCTTGCTATTGAGGGCATGCAGTGTAGGTTTACTAGGTTATTTCCCGGAATGGCGGGACTATCATATGTTGAAAGACTGGAGCGACTAGGCTTGTATACACTGGAATTTAGAAGGATGAGAGGAGATCTTATCGAAACGTATAAGATTATTAAGGGGTTGGACAGGTTAGAGGTAGGAAACATGTTCCTAATGTTGGGGGAGTCCAGAACAAGGGGCCACAGTTTAAGAATAAGGGGTGGGCCATTTAGAACTGAGATGAGGAACAAATTTTTCATTCAGAGGGTTGTGAATCTGTGGAATTCTCTGCCTCAGAAGGCAGTGGAGGCCAATTCTCTGAATGCATTCAAGAGAGAGCTGGATAGAGCTCTTAAGGATAGCGGAGTCAGGGGGTATGGGGAGAAGGCAGGAACGGGGTACTGATTGAGAATGATCAGCCATGATCACATTGAATGGCGGTGTTGGCTCGAAGGGCCGAATGGCCTCCTCCTGCACCTATTGTCTATTGGATATTTTTAAGGCAGAGATAGATAAATTGTTGGTCAGTGCGGGTGTCAGGGGTTATGGGGAGAACCATATAACCATATAACAATTACAGCACGGAAACAGGCCCGTTCGGCCCTACCAGTCCACGCCGACCACTTTCTCTGACCTAGTCTCATCTACCTGCTCTCAGACCATAACCCTCCAATCCCCTCCCATCCATATACCTATACAATTTACTCTTAAATAATAAAATCGAGCCTGCCTCCACCACTTCCACCGGAAGCTCATTCCATACAGCCACCACCCTCTGAGTAAAGAAGTTACCCCTCATGTTACCCCAAAACTTTTGTCCCTTAATTCTGAAGTTATGTCCCCTTGTTGGAATCTTCCCCAGTCTCAAAGGGAAAAGCCTACCCACGTCAACTCTGTCCGTCCCTCTTAAAATTTTAAAAACCTCTATCAAGTCCCCCCTCAACCTTCTACGCTCCAAAGAATAAAGACCCAACCTGTTCAACCTCTCTCTGTAGCCCAAGTGCTGAAACCCAGGCAACATTCTAGTAAATCTCCTCTGTACCCTCTCCATTTTGTCGACATCCTTCCTATAATTTGGCGACCAGAACTGCACACCATACTCCAGATTCGGCCTCACCAATGCCCTGTACAATTTTAACATTACATCCCAACTTCTATATTCGATGCTCTGATTTATAAAGGCAAGCATACCAAACGCCTTCTTCACCACCCTATCCACATGAGATTCCACCTTCAGGGAACAATGCACAGTTATTCCCAGATCCCTCTGTTCCACTGCATTCCTCAATTCCCAACCATTTACCCTGTACGTCCTATTTTGATTTGTCCTACCAAAATGCAGCACCTCACACTTATCAGCATTAAACTCCATCCGCCATCTTTCAGCCCACCCTTCCAAAAGGCCCAAGTCTCTCTGTAGACTTTGAAAATCTACTTCATTTTTAACTACACCACCTATCTTAGTATCATCTGCATACTAACAAATCCAATTTGCCACACCATCATCCAGATCATTAATGTAAATGACAAACAACAGTGGACCCAACACAGATCCTTGGGGTACTCCACTAGACACTGGCCTCCAACCTGACATACAGTTGTCAACCATTACCCTCTGGTATCTCCCATTCAGCCATTGTTGAATCCATCTTGCAACCTCACTATTGATACCCAACGATTTAACCTTCTTAATCAACCTTCCATGTGGAACCTTGTCAAATGCCTTACTGAAGTCCATATAGACAACATGCACAGCCTTGCCCTTATCAATTTCCCTGGTAACCTCTTCAAAAAATTCAAGAAGATTAGTCAAACATGAACTTTCAGGCACAAATCCATGTTGACTGTTTCTAATCAGGCCTTGTTTATCCATGTGATTATATATATTGTCCCTAAGTATCTTTTCCATTAATTTTCCCACCACAGACGTCAAACTAACAGGTCTATAATTGCTAGGTTTACTTTTAGAACCTTTTTTAAACAAAGGCACAACATGCGCAATGCGCCAATCTTCCGGCACCATCCCCGTTTCTAATGACGTTTGAAATATTTCTGTCATAGCCCCTGCTATTTCTGCACTAACTTCCCTCAATGTCCTAGGGAATATCCTATCAGGACCTGGAGACTTATCCACTTTTATATTTTTCAAAAGTGTCCGTACCTCCTCTTCTTTGATCCTCATAATTTCCATCACTACTCTACTTGTTTCGCTTACCTCACATAATTCAATATCCTTCTCCTCGGTGAATACCGAAGAAAATAAATTGTTTAATATCTCCCCCATTTCTTCCGGCTCAGCACATAGCTGTCCACTCTGACTCTCTAATGGACCAATTTTATCCCTCACTATCCTTTTGCTATTGACATATCTGTAGAACCCCTTTGGGTTTACTTTTACATTACTTGCCAAAGCAACCTCATATCTTTTTTTCGCTTTTCTAATTTCCTTCTTAAGATTCCTTTTACATTCTTTATATTCCTCAAGAACCTCATTTACTCCCTGCCGCTTATATTTATTGTATATCTCCCTCTTTTTCCGAACCAAGTGTCTAATTTCCCTGGAAAACCAAGGCTCTTTCAAATTATTATTCTTTCCTTTCCACCGAACAGGGACATAAAGACTCTGTTCTCTCAAAATTTCCCCTTTAAATATCCTCCATTTCTCTATTATATCCTTTTCATAAAACAAAATGTCCCATTTCACTCCTTTTAAATCCTTTCTCATCTCCTCAAAATTAGCCTTTCTCCAATCCAAAATCTCAACCCTTGGTCCAGATTTGACCTTCTCCATAATTATATTGAAACTAATGGCATTGTGAACACTAGACCCAAAGTGCTCCTCAACACATACCTCCGTCACCTGACCCGTCTCATTTCCCAACAGGAGGTCCAACACTGCCCCTTCTCTGGTAGGTACCTCTACGTATTGCTGCAAAAAACTATCCTGCACACATTTTACAAACTCCAAACCATCCAGCCCTTTAACAGAATGTGATTCCCAGTCTATGTACGGAAAATTGAAATCACCCACAATCACTACTCTGTGCTTACTACTAATATCTGCAATCTCCTTACATATTTGCTCTTTCAATTCTCGTTCCCTATTTGGCGGTCTATAATACACCCCTATAAGTGTTGCTAAGCCTTTCTCATTTCTGAGTTCCACACAAACAGCCTCCCTAATCGAGCCTTCTAGTCTATCCTGCCAAAGCACTGCTGTGATATCCTCCCTGACAAGCACCTCTTGCCCCTCCGATTCTATCACATCTGAAATAATGAAATCCTGGAATATTTAATTGCCAATCGCAACCCTCCTGCAACCATGTTTCACTGATCGCCACAACATCATACTTCCAGATGTCAATCCAGGCTCTAAGCTCATCCACCTTTCTTACAATGCTCCTAGCATTAAAATATACACATTTAAGGGACTCATTATTTCTTATTCTCAGTTTATTTCTTTTCACTTCTTTCTCTCCTACATATTGGGTCTGAGTGTTTCCCTTTTCTGCTTCCTGCCTCACACACTGCCGATTAGCTATCTGTGTTTGAGTCCCTCCCCCCAACCGTACTAGTTTAAAGTCTCCGCAATTACCTTAGCAAATCTCCCCGTCAGGATATTGGTTCCCCTCAGGTTCAGATGCAACCCGTCCTTTTTGTACAGGTCATACTTCCCCCAGAATTGGTCCCAATGATCCAGAAACTTGAATCCCTGCTCCCTGCACCAGTCCCTCAGCCACGTATTTATCCTCCACCTCACTCCATTCCTATTGTCACTATCGCGTGGCACAGGCAGTAAGCCTGAGATTATCACTTTGGAAGTCCTTTTTTTTAACTCTCTTCCTAGCCCCCTAAATTCTCCTTTCAGGACCTCTTCCCTTATCCTACCTATATTGTTGGTACCTATATGTACCACGACCTCTGGCTCCTCTCCCTCCCTTTTCAGGATATCTTGGACACGTTCAGATACATCCCGGACACTGGCACCAGGGAGGCAAACTACCATCCGGGTCTCCCGACTGTGTCCACAGAATCGCCTATCTGACCCCCTCACTATAGAGTCCCCTATCACTATCACTCTCTTCTTCCTTTCCCTACCCTTCTGAGCAACAGGGCCGGACTCCGTGCCAGAGGCCCGGGCGCCGTCGCTGTCCCCAGGTAGGCTGTTCCCCCCAACAGTACCTAAACAGGAGTATTTATTGCCAAGGGGTACATCCACTGGGGTACTCTCTAGTCCCTGCCTCTGCCCCTTGCCCCCCCCCCCTAACCGTGACCCACTTGTCTACCTCCCGTGGTCTTGGAGTGACCACCTCTCTATAACTCCTCTCTATAACCTCCTCACTCTCCCTGACCAGACGGAGGTCATCAATCTGCCGCTCCAGGTTCCTAATATGGTCCCTTAGGAGCCCCATCTCGTCGCACCTGGTGCAGATGTGGATGTCTGGAAGACTATCAGACTCCCAGATTCCCCACATCCGACACCCAGAACAATAAACTGCCCTGGCACTGATACTCCCCCTTAATTGGGAACGTTGCAGAGTGGTCTGCTCCAACCGCTCCTGGGCCTCTGTAAGAACAAAGCCCCGTGCTCGGTTTCCAAAAACTACCGCCCGGACGCTACTCCAACCGCTCTAACCGCCCACCCAAAAGAACTGAGTGATCTCCTGGGAGAGGCGGAAAACCGGATAAAAAACCCAGGCCAACCCTCTCCCGCTGAGTTATTCCAACACTTTGTGACCTTGTGTCTTTTTATGTTTAGTGTATAGTTTACAGTTTGAGAGCAGAAAAGGCCCCTCAGCCCACCGTGTCCCCACCGATCAGCAATACACTAGTTCTATACTACACACTAGGGACAATTCAGGTTATGCCTGGGTTTGCTGAGCAAAAACACTGCAATAGCTGGGCGGACCACCTGCGCCCCCCTGCCGCGAGTAGTGCAGAAACGGTGCGCCTAACGGGCTGTCGATTGCCTCACGGGAGGGGGTATGGCACGGTCTGAATGGACGAGGAACCATAAAGGACCGTGTCGGGCGCCCTCCCAGAGCAGCAGAGAACCCCGGCCTCGGACCCTGTCGGAAACGGTGCCAGGAGATCGACAACAGGTCACTACACGGCGGCGCACGTTGCTGTGTACTCGGGGTACGCCAGTGTGTACGCGGATACATGGCTCTGTGTGCATTATTTGGTAGTGTAATAAAATACCTTGGTACATAAAACTCTGTTGTTAGAATCCGTTGATCTACACCTTCTACAATCATTCTGTAGAGGGTCTTGACCTGAAACCTCGTCTATCCCAAATTCCCCAGAGATGCTGTTTGGCCCGTGGAGTTGCCCCATCGCTTTGTGTCAATTTTCTGTAAAGCAGCTTCTGCGGTTGCTCGTGTGCCCCTGGTGATCAATGTCAGGCTGGGCTGTGAGTGGGGGGGTCTGGCTCACTGTGCTGCTCTCCGGGGCTGGAGGGGTTAACAGGGCGGGCAGGCGGAAACCGTTTCCATCGTGGAACCCGTCCAGAATAAGGAACAGCTGGATCTTACATCAGAGCTGGGCCGCGCAGGGTTAATGTCAGGGACCTTCTGCACAGGAAGGCCAGTGGAAATCAAGACGACTTTCACCGAGAAGCTGAATGTGTTGCACGCAGTAACAGAGTATTCTCTTTCCTACTTTTTATGCAACCAAATCTCAGCGATTGTCGCGCGTCTGTCACCTCACAACACAACATTCTCTCCAGGTCTCCGATTTTATTGCAGACTTTATTTTAACAGCAGTCGCTCTAAGTTGATGTTTAATCACCGTTTCACGCTCTACGTAGAGCTGACTTAATACATCCCCCATTTCGTTTCTGCCCCTCCTTAGACTGCCCGGCGCTCGCCCGCCCGGTTATTGACACGTTCAGACTCGTTTAACGTGTTACCAGCCTCTTGCTGGTGTGTAATCAGTGGCAGATTGACAGAGGCCCTTCACCCTGAACACTCCCAGCAAAACAACATTATTCAGCACAGAATCAATTCCCCGCGCACTGCAGGGCGTGTCGTTGACACCGGCAGTTCTGTGCGGGTTCGCAGCTCCCTGAAGGCGGAGTCGTTTGAACCAGGAAATTCTCGGAATTAAAAATGGCTTCGAAACACCAGATCCAGAGTTTAACTGAAGACGCGACTTGTCCCATTTGCCTGGATTTCTTCAGCGATCCGGTTATACTGGAGTGCGGGCACAACTTCTGCCGCTCCTGTATCACACAGAGTTGGGACAAGGAGGGGAGAAACTCCTGCCCGGAATGTAGAGAGGAGTTTGCAGACCGCACCCGCAAAGTAAATCGGGCCTTGGCGAATATGACTGAGACAGCTCGAGCACTGAGCCTGAACACGGGAGGGAAGGAAAGTAAACTTTACTGCGAGGAACATCAGGAAGAAGTGAAGCTGTTTTGTGAAACCGACAAGAAACTGGTCTGCCTGATCTGCCGAGACGCGCGGGAACACAGAGAGCATCGCTTCATGCCGATTAAAGAAGCTGTTGAAAGCTACAAGGTAAAAGCAAACAGAATTTGATCAGCTGATGAATTTTCAATTCTGCGTTTTGCGGACCGCGCTCCCTCGGCGACTGTTCGGTTCACCCAGCCTCCCACCCAAACCAGCCCTTCCCCAGGTACTTGCCCCAGCCACCGCTGGAGATGAAACACCTGTCCCTGTACCTTCCCCCTCACGTCCATGCAGGGACTCCAGCAGTCCTTCCAGGTGAGACAGCCCGCGGCTCTCTGCTGATACGCTCCACGACCCGATGAGTTCTCCAGCAGTTTGTCTTTTTGTAAACTTTCATGTGCAGTTCCGTGTCTGCATTTCATTTGTTCCGTCTGGTCTAATTGTTTCACTGACTGAATCTGAATCTCAATCCCAGGAGCTGATTAAAACTTCCTTGGAGATTCTCACAAAAAATAAATCAGCGGTGGAGGAAATGGAGCAGCAACAGAAAGAGAAGATTTCTGGAGTCCGGGTAAGGTTTCCAGTTTCCCTTCTCTGATCTTGTGCTATTGTCTTAGATTCCAGGCTCGATAATATTGACCTTCACCTTTCATTTGACAGGAGCAGTCACAGAACTGGTTGACCTACATCACATCGGTATTTGCTGAACTGCGCCAGATTCTCAATGAGAAAGAGCGGCTCTTTCTCAGGGATCTCCGGGAAGACGAGGAGAGCGTTCTAAATCCAATGGAGAATAATCTACGAGCGATTCAAGAGGAGATAAACTCTATTCAAGAGAAACTCTTAAAGCTGCAGGAGCGGATGAACCAAACGGACAGTTTGATATTTCTGAAGGTAAGGAGTTACAAATTCAATTTGATTCAATGTAAGGCTGTGAAAGTCGACTCGACTTATCTCTAAAATAAGTACGCAAAACACAACACTCAAGTTAAATCTTTTTACTGAAACACCAAGGTGGGAGATGGCACAGAGACCTGAGTGCACAGTTGTTCGCTCAAGCACCTGCTTCTGTCCTCTCAAAGAACATACATATTACAGTCAGTATTTATACAGTTGAAAACAGCACAAAGCAGATGCAATAATTTCCCATGGTTACATAGCATAAAGCAGTCTCAGCAGATACATAGTAGAGTTCCCATAATAGAGTTCCTTTAATTGTGTTAGGGAGTCAAACAGGAGTACAGGGGAGTAAAGGGAGTCACATAGCTAAGATGATTAGAGAGGTACCGTTAGGCAATAAGGAGGTACCATAACATCTAGTTCAGAACATTGAAATGTCCAGAACTCAACAACAAACCCAGAAAAACAACTTCTAAACCATGGGAAGCAACTTCTTATCTGCAGGTGTCCAGGACTGTGAAGGACTACCTTGCAAAAGCCTGTTTTCAATACAATAACCAAAACAAGCTTTTGTACAGATCTTTCTCACAAGCTGCTAAGGTATCGAACTTCCCAGTCCTCCAAAATGTCCTCCAAAGGTGCCACAAAATGGTTTCCCCAAAGTTAGCTTCCACAAGGCCACAATCACAAAATAGTGGGTAACAGTCTGAAATAAATGCAGAATTACCCAATAATTCAGGGCTGATTGAAACAGCCCAGTCGGTAGGGAAGACGAACACCTCATATTTTGAGCAGACGACAACCCAACGACATGAAACATGTATTCTCCTGTTACAGGTAAACCTTATCCCCTTCAGACGTCCCTGTTCCTTCAACTGTTCCCCACAGGCATTTCTTTCCATCCCCAGTCCCCGTAATCATGTTGCTTCCCCTTCTCCAACCGCAGATCCCCCAACCCTTCCTATTGGGAACCCAACACATTCTCTCCTGTTGATTTCCACCACATCCCTTCCATTGCATTCCCCATTTATCTTCCTGACCAGATTCCAATTCTGTAGCAAGTTTTATCCCCTTCGCCATCAGCCGCAGGGATGTCCATCAGTCTGTCATATGTCCCTCCACACATAAATTCACCTATCCCTTGTCACTTATTGTCCCAGTTCCTTCCCCTCCCATCCCTTTACCAGCTCTCTCCCATCTATTCCAGAAGATTGAAAGAGGCTCCTGACCACATGCGTCATCTGTACATTTCCCTCCTCAGATGCTGGCTGGCCTGATTAGGATTCCACTCTATGCAGCACCTTGTGTCTCCAAATAAATGATTTAGTTGTTCTGGGGCCATATTACTGCCTCGCTCACATTAGCGCACCCCAATCAATCGCAGGGCGCGCTGCATCTTTATCGGAAAGAGACGTTGTACTTATCACATTGAGCCAGTCATATTTTCCACGTTGTTCAAGCCTGGTCTTCTCTTAGTCTGATATGAACATCTAGTCACAAGCTGGCAACATGATGTCTGTGGAGACAAAGGTTGGTAGACGCTATGCGTCCCCTCTTGCTGACCCACAGGGTGCAAGATGAATCAGGGGGCGCTTGAAGTGGCAATGCAGGATCTTTGGCGAATAGGATAGACGAAAATTCCAAGGCATGTAACACAGACATTAAACGCAAGAGTGGAACAGTGAAGAGAGGGTGACCCCTGTTGGACAAATGAGGTAATTCACAACTGGAACCAGAGGAGGTTGAATCGCCCCATCAGTCCAGTATTAAATATACCCATTACATGTAATTAATACATAATACTGCACTGATGGGGCGCCGCTCCAGCATTAAGTGCTGGGATGTGTCGGAAAATTGTGACAATTTGGCTGATATTCCTGCTGTCACGGTGTGGACGCTCAGTGTAAATTAATTGATCTTTCTGATGTTTTATATTTCAGGAGGAAACTCGTCAGAAGAGGAGGTGAGACTCTCTGCACTGTTTTGGTAATTAACTCAAAAATCGTAGATGCGGGTCTTATAACCAGGTGTGTGATTCATGCAGGATAAGTGATGATCAGCACACGCTGTCAGTAGCAGACGGTGCCCTGGAAGTTAGAAAGTTCGATCACCCATTTTTGTTGAACACGGTGTTCAGCGAGGTGCCCGATGGCATTAAGAGAGGTACAAACTTTTTTTAAAACCGTTATAGTTCTTTAAGTATTAATTACCTGTCCAGTGTATACTTGAATTTAGAGAAGTCAGTATTCATACCGCTGGAGATGTCAGTTCCCTGAACACAACCACAGTACAAACAACAGACAATAGACAATAGGTGCAGGATGAGGCCATTCGGTCCATCGAGCCAGCACCGCCATTCAATGTGATCATGGCTGATCATTCGCAATCAGTACCCCGTTCCTGCCTTCTCCCCATACCCCCTGACTCCGCTATCCTTAAGAGCCTATCTAGCTCTCTCTTGAATGCATTCATAGAATTGGCCTCCACTGCCTTCTGAGGCAGAGAATTCCACAGATTCCCAACTCTCTGACTGAAAAAGTTTTTCCTCATCTCAGTTCTAAATGGCCTACCCCTTATTTTTAAACTGTGGCCCCTTGTTCCGGACTCCCCCAACATTGGGAACATGTTTCCTATCTCTAACGGTCCAACCCCTTAATAATTGTATACGTTTCGATAAGATCTCCTCTCATCCTTCTAAATTCCAGTGTATACAAGT
Source organism: Rhinoraja longicauda (assembly GCF_053455715.1). Classification (NCBI taxonomy): domain Eukaryota; kingdom Metazoa; phylum Chordata; class Chondrichthyes; order Rajiformes; family Arhynchobatidae; genus Rhinoraja; species Rhinoraja longicauda. The sequence goes on along the minus strand of NC_135971.1, from coordinate 4,212,531 downwards.
CTAGTCGCTCCAGTAAACCTACGCTGCACGCCCTCGATAGCAAGAATATCCTTTCTCAAATTTGGAGACCAAAACTACACATAGTACTCCAGGGCTCACTAGGGCCCTGTACAACTGCAGAAGGACCTCTTTGCTCCGATACTCAACTCCTCTTGTTATGAAGGCCAACATTCCATTGGCTTTCTTCACTGCCTGCTGTACCTGCATGCTTCCTTTCAGTGACTGATGCACTAGGACACTCAGATCTCGTTGTACGTTCCCTGTTCCTAACTTGACACCATTCAGATAATATAAGAAAATAACTGCAGATGCTGGTACAAATAAATGTATTTATTCACAAAGTGCTGGAGTAACTCAGCACATCGGGCAGCATCTCGGGAGAGAAGGAATGGGTGACGTTTCGGGTCGATACCCATCAGTCTGTCTGTCAACCAATTTTCTATCCATGTCAGTACCCTACCTCCAATACCATGTGCTCTAATTTTACCCACTAATCTCCTATGTGGAACCTTGTCAAAGGCTTTCTGAAAGTCAAGGTACACCACATCCACCGGCTCTCCCCTGTCAATTTTCCTAGTTACATCCTCAAAAAATTCCAGAAGATTAGTCAAGCATGAATTCCCCTTTGTAATTCCATGCTGACTCGGAACGATCCTGTTACTACTATCCAAATGCTCCGCAATTTCATCTTTTATAATTGACTCCAGCATCTTCCCCACCACTGATGTCAGACTAACTCGTCTATAATTTCCCGTTTTTTCTCCTCCCCGTTTCTTAAAATGTGGGACAACATTAGCTACCCTCCAATCCACAGGAACTTATCCTGAATCTACAGAACATTGGAAAATGATCACCAATGCGTCCACAATTTCTAGCGCCACCTCCTTAAGCACTCTGGGATGCAGACCATCAGGCCCTGGGGATTTATCACCCTTCAGTCCCATCAGTCTACCCAACACCATTTCCTGCCTAATGCGGATTTCCTCCAGTTCCTCTGTCACCCTAGGATCTCTGGCCACTAGAACATCTGGGAGATTGCTTGTATCTTCCTAAGTGAAGACAGATCCAAAGTACCGGTTCAACTCGTCTGCCATTTTCTTGTTCCGCATAATAAATTCCCCCGCTTCTGTCTTCAAGGGACCCACATTTGCCTTGACAATTTTTTTCCTCTTTACATACCTAAAAATGTATGCAGAGATGTCAGTTCACTGAGCACAACCACAGTACACACAACAGACGTTGGATGAACGTTGTTACTAAAGTGAACACTCTGGCGTTGGGTTCTACGCACCGCGGGCAGTCCAAACACAGAGCATGTCTGGTGAAAGTAAATCGGTAAATTGTATTCTCTAACCTGTCTTGCTGGTGCCCGCAAAGCTCAGGAAGCAGGTTCTCCATTTCTAGATTTTGCTCACAGAACAAGCAGTCGCGTGTTTCCCGTGGTAGGCTGGCATCTAAATTATGTTCAGCGTGTTGTCCCTGCTGTTGGATGTTGGTGGAGTTGCGCATGGTCCTGATGCCAATTTGCAGGAAGCGCAGTCCCGTTCGGATTCTCCTCCCTGCTCTCCCGCAATCCCGAAACACCTGCCACTGACACCATTTATACCTCACGCTGCCTCGGCAAGGGCAGCAGCATAATCAAGGACCAGTCTCATCCTGGCCACTCCCTCTTCTCCCCTCTCCCATCAGGGAAGAGGTACAGAAGTGTGAAAACGCACACCTCGAAATTCAGGGACAGTTTCTTCCCAGCTGTTATCAGGGAACTGAATCATCCTACCACAACCAGAGAGCAGTGCTGAACTACTATCTTCCACGTTGGTGATCCTCGGACTATCCTTGATCGCACCTTGCTGGCTTTACATTGCACTAAACATTATTCCCACATCATGTATCTGCAAACGTATTGATTGTAATCATGTATTGTCTTTCTACTGATTGGTTAGCACTCAACAAAATATTTTCGCTGTACCTTGGTAAACTGTAACTCCTCTTCCGACACCTCCAATCCCACGCGGTCCCCTCCTTTCCTCGCTACTCCAGTCCATTTCATCCTACCCGCCTAACAGTCACAATAAAACTTTATTAGCCAAGTATGTTTTGCAACATACGAGGAACTTCATTTGCCATACAGTCATAACAGTAAAAAGCAACAGGACACACAAAATACATTTTAACGTAAACATCCACCACAGTGACCCCCTCCACATTCCTCACTGTGATGGAAGGTGAAAACAGTTCAATCTCTCCCTTCTTTGTCCTCCAGCGGTCGGGGGCTCGAACCTTCTGTGACCAGATGTGTCCATGGTCCCAGATCCCACATTTTAAGGCAGAGATAGCTGGATTCTGCGTTAGTACAGGTGTCAGAGGTTATAGGGAGAAGGCAGGAGAAAGGGGTTAGGAGCGAGAATTAGATCAGCCACGATTGAATGGTGGAGTAGACTTGATGGGCCGAATGGCCTCATTCGAATACTTTCATTTATGACCTTATGACTGTCCAAATTCACCTGATAACCCAGCCCTTCAGACCTGATGAAGTTGTTGTAAACCCTTTTGCACCCACTCCAATTGACTAACAAACCCACCCTTCCCTTTGTCTCACCCTCCACTCAAAAAACACAGGAACAGGTCATCTGGCCCCTCGTGTCTGCCCCCTTTCACTGTGATCATGACGACCCCACCACGCACCTCTACCTCCTCTTTAACAACCTCAAATTACCACTCACCTCAATATCCACCTGCTCCGATCTGCCTCCATATCAGAATAACCCGCTTCGTTCCTCCATCCCCACCGCAATCTCCCAATCCTCCTCACTCTCCGCACTCGTCCCCCCCCGTCCACCCTCCCCCACCTCACGAAATTCCCCTCTCCATCTCTGGATTAAAAACTCCGGGAGAGATGTCTGTTGTCCACCCGAT
>NC_135971.1:4178807-4209115 GCF_053455715.1 Rhinoraja longicauda | reverse complement strand
AGGCGGGCGGACAACTGAAACCCTGCCCGGGGTTTCACCCACAACCACATCGGGTGGACAACAGTCATCTCTCCCGGAGTTTTTAATCCAGAGATGGAGAGGGGAATTTCGTGAGGTGGGGGAGGGTGGACGGGGAGGACGAGTGCGGAGAGTGAGAAGGATTGCGAGATTACGGTGGTGAAGGAGAAACGAAGGGGGGGGGGTACACACATATGGAGGCAGATCGGAGCAAGAGGATATTGAGGTTAGCGGTGATTTGAGGTTGTTAAAGAGGAGGTAGAGGTGCGTGGTGTGGTCGTCATGATCACAGTGAAAGCGGGCAGACACGAGGGGCCAGATGACCTGCCCCTGTTTCTATGAGTGGTGGGTGAGAGAGAGAGGGAGAGGTGGCTTGGACCATGGAAGGAAGCAGAGGTTGAATGATCGGGTGTTGGACAGAATAGAATGGGTGGAGACTTGTGGTTGTGGGGTCGTTGAAAGAGAGCGGGTTCACGAGTGGATTTGATGGGTGTGTACAACTAACACACTGATCTCATTGTGAACCAATATATGAACTTCACTGAGGGACTTGACAATGTTCCGCGTGCAAGGCTGGTCCAGAAAGCGAATGCAGGTGGGATCCAAGGCGAGCTTGTGAAATGGATCAACAAGTGGCTTGGTGGTTGGAGGTAGAAAGTAGCGGTAGAAGGATGATTTTTCTGCTTGGAGGTCTGTGGATGGTGGTGTGTAGCAGAGATCGGTGCTGCAACCTTTGCTGTTTATGTTATATGTCCATGGCTTGGATGTGAATGTCGGAGGTGTGATTAGTAAGTTTGGGGAGGAAGCAAAAATTGTGGATAGTGGGGAAGGTTGTCAAAGTCTGCAGCAGGATGCAGGGTAATTATCTAAACCTTATTCGCATGCAGTGATATCAAATCACGAGAGTGTAGGTTTATATTGAGAGCAAAGAATTTTAAAGTATATCTGAAATTTAGGTTTTACTAGACCAAGTGGACACGTTGGGCCCAAACCTCTCCTGCATTGGTGCAGCACCCTCTCTTCCCCACCTCTCCCCCTCCTCCCCTCCTTCCTCCCTCCCTCCCTCACCCCCCTCCCCCTCTCTCCCTCCCTCTACCCCACCTCCCTAGGAGATAGATTTAAACTTTAAAATGTGAATAACTTAAAAAATATAACACCGATTTCAATGAAACTTCTTCCATTAGCACCAAAGGGATGACGGTGAGTAAGGTGGGTTTAATATCGTCATGCTATCGTGTACCATTTTCGCTGTAGTTCAGGAACAAACAAACGAGAGGTTTAGTACATAGATTTACTCTGAGAGTGGGTGACATCGGGAACATGCTACAGAGGGGGTGGCGGAGTGAGATATCATCAGTATATTGGAGGTACTTAAATAGGTGAGGTGGAGAAGAATGCCGATGGAATGTGGGCAAATCGATTAGTATAGCTGGGGAAAAGATGGTCATGGACACGATGGGCCGAAGGGCAAGACTCTGTAATGTACAACCATGGCTCTCAGCTCCAAGAGCACTGAATGACTGAGTCTCCACAGCCACCGCTGCAGGGTCGTTCCCCAGTCTCTGCGTGCAGTAATGTCTCCTTATCTCTGTGCTACACGTTGCATCCCACATTCTGAGAGAGTGCCTGCTCTCCAGACCCCTCTGACAGGGGAACCATCCTCCCTGCATCCAGCCCACTGAGACCTGTAAGAACACCGTGTTTCACTGAGATCCCCTCTAATACACTGAAACACTCAAGTACACAGGCCTAGTCTATTCAATCTCACCCCACGCAGCAAACACATTGTCCCAGGCACGTATTGTTAATCTTTGCTGCTTTCCCTCTGCGTCAAGTCTGTCAATATATCGGTACACAGGAGGAAAGGAACACAGGAAAACAGGAGCAGGATTAGGATCCGCTCCTCAGGCTTGCCCCTCCATTCAATGTGACCGTGGCTGATCTAAGCTGGCACCAATTCTTCTTCTGTGTGAGTTCCCCATAATCTTATATTTTCAATCTATCAAATATTTATTTGTAGCCAAGTTGCACATATCCAACAACTCAGCTTTTTACCATCACACTGGGCACAACATGCCAGATATTCACTGCCATCCGAGAGATGCAACTTCTACACACCGCATGGGAGGCCTCTCTGGAAGGTTGGATCTCATGGAATCCGGGGTGAACTACCGGATGGAACACAATATTACCTGAAGGTCGCAGACAGAAGATGTTGGTAGAGGGTTGTTTTTCATACTGGAAACAGAGCCCACTGTTGTTCCTTATTTATATGCACGATTGTGTGTGTATGTAGGTTGCAAGGTTAGTCAGTTTGCAGATGAAAGTAAAATTGGTGACATTGTGGAGAGTGAAGAATGTTACCTGAGAGTAAATGGGATCCCTGTGAACTGGGCCAATGGGCTCAGGAACGGCAGGTGGGATTTATTCATGTGAAGGTGAGGCGATGAACTTTGCTGAGACAAACCAGGGCAGGGCATACACAGTAAACGGGGAGCTTTATAGAACGGAGAGATGTCGTGGTGCAGGTACACAGTGCCATGGAAGATGCAACGGTGACAGGCAGGGAGGTGTAGAATGTGTTCGTCGCTCATGCTGTCATAGGTCAGGATATTAAATACAGCGTTTGACACAATGAGGTTGTTTGTAAATTGGAAAGGGTGCAAAAGGGTTTACGCCAATTTCATCAGGTCTGAAGGGAGATGTTGGACAGGCAGGGACATTTGTCTTTGGAGTCCATCAGGGTGCTTTAACAGTTGTGTATAAGATCTATATAAGGTGCACAGTTGAGGTGAATAGCCACGGTATTTTACCCAAGGTAGGAGAGTCTAAACCTAGAGTGCATCAGTTCAAGGTGAGAGTGGAAACAGTAAAAAGGAGCAGCTTTTTCAGTCAATGCATTGTGTATGTACGGAACGAACTGACAGAGGAAATGGTGGAGGGAGGTACAATGATGACCTTTTACAGACAGTTGGGTGGATACGTGGATCAGAACGACTTGGAAGAATATGTGTCAGACTCAGGCAAGTGGGACAAGCTCGGTTGGGCAACTTGGTTGGCATGGTCATGTCGAATCAAAGGGCCTGTTTCTGTGTGACACAGCTCTCTGACTCTGTCATGCTTTTCTGCAGCTGTGTTTAGTGGAAGATCAAATCTTCAATTTCCCTTCAGTCCAATATACCACTAATGCTTGCATCTACACATTACTTAAAGATGTCAGAAACAAGAACAATGGAAAAGGTATAAGCTTTACCTTGCTTGATGGCATCAGATGTTTCTGCCAATACCGTGTTGTACAAAAAAGGAGTTTCAAACTTTTCAATCAGCAAGTTAACATCTACCACCGACTGTGGTTTGGCTTCATCACCAACTCTGCAAATATTTAACAGCTGGTTATAAACTGAGCGTTAGAAATATATTGGACTGTTCAACAAAACCTTACAATGTTTCCGTCAACAGCATGTCCCACCTTCGCTTGCGACCAGCTTCCTCCTGAAAGAAATAAAACACAAATCTCAATTGACTGAGATGGATCGTCCTCATCCCGACAGCGGGAATTTCTCCACATTTCTACAACCCTCTGATAATTCCCATTTCCCAACTCTTATCGCCGCTGTCATGCAGATAGAAAGCGGACATTGCCGTCGAGACGTAGAACGTTGGGGAAAAGCACAAGGAATGTTCATGAGAATGACGCCATAACTGAGAGGATGGAACTCAATGCAAAGACTGGGCAGGTCATGGGAGCTTATCTGGGGAAGATGTCAGGAGTGAAGAGATAGGATTTAAGTTTATCGGTGGATTTAAATGGGTGAGGATGAAATAATATCTCTTTTTTTTTTTTTTTTTTTATGAGATAAATTTTTTATTGGAGATAGGTACATCTTTACAGTCATACATTTTTAAATTGATAATATTGTCAATTATTATTATATTGTCTCCAATACATTTTGCCCCCTTTTTTTTAAAACTAGATAGAACTAAAGAAATAGATGAAGTAAAGAAAGAAAAGAGAGAGAAGCAAAATAAAAACAAAAACAAAAACAAATTATAAAGATAAGGAAAAAGTTAGTTAAAGAAGAATGGAAAAGTTTATTAAAATAACAAAAACTTCATTCGAGATATATACATACATTTCAAAGTATAGCATTTCATCCATTCTTTAGTCCGAGTGCTAGTCAGGTTCCTGTGCTGAACCATTCTGACCCTTTAAGTAATCAATAAAAGGAGACCATATTCCAATGAATAATTCCTGTTTGTCCAACAGGGAAAATCTGATTCTTTCCACGTTTAAGGTCTCCGTCATTTCTATAATCCACATTTTGATTGTGGGGACCGTAGGGCCTTTCCAAAATTTTAGAATTAATTTTTTTCCCGTTATTAAACTATAATCCATAAAGTTTCTTTGTATTGTTCTAAATGTTTGATTTAATTCTAATATTCCGAGTATAATTAATTTTGGATCTGGGTCCAATTGTGTGCTGGTTACTTTAGATATTATGCTAAAAATATTTACCCAGAATTTTTTAATTTTTATACAGTTTGCGAACATATGAAATAATGTAGCTTCTAAATGTTGACATTTATCACATTTAGGTGAGATATGTTGGAAAATTTTATGTAGTTTTGTTTTTGAATAGTGTAACCTATGTATTACTTTAAATTGTATTAGAGAATGTCTGGCGTTTAGTGAACACTGATGTATATGTTGCAAACTTTCTTCCCAAGTATCTTTCGTAATTACTTGGTTTAATTCTTTTTCCCATTTTTGTCTGTATAAGTCCGTGGAGGGAATGTCACTGTCTAATAAGATATTATATATATAAGATATTAATTTTTCTGTATTAGGATGTTTGTTCCAACATTCATCAAGAATTTCTGAATTTCTAATTCGAAAATTTTGGGAGTTCGATTTTACATAATCTCTAAGTTGAAGATATCTGAAATAATCATTTCCACGAAGACCATAAGTCTGTTGCAACTCCTGAAATGTCAGAAAGGTGCCTTCCTTATAAAGTTGTCCCATATTTTTAATTCCATAATCCTTCCATTGTGTAAAACCCCCGTCTACCCATGAAGGCTTAAACAAAGGATTATTCACAATTGGAAGAAAAAGTGATAAATTATCTAATTTTAATGTCTTTTTTAATTGTTTCCAAATTCGTGTAGCACTAAATATTATAGGGTTTTCCCTATAAATTTTTTTGTTTAATTTAGACGTAGCAAATAATATCGAACCAATATCAAAAGGTAAACAATCTTCCTTTTCCATTTTTAACCAGTCTGGTTGATGATCTATTTCTTCCAACCAGAAATTCATATTTTTAATATTAACTGCCCAGAAATAAAACAAAAAATTGGGTAAAGCCAGGCCTCCATTTATTTTTGATTTACACAAGTGTCTTTTGTTTATCCTATGATTCTTATAATCCCAGATAAAATCATTAACAATAGAGTCCAATTTTTTAAAAAAGTTTTTTGTCAGATATATCGGAATTGTCTGAAAAAGGTATAATATTTGCGGTAAAAAAATCATTTTTATGGCATTAATTTTGCCAACCATTGAGATAGGGAGTGTTTTCCAATATTGAATATTCTTATGTAGTTTGTTCAGTAATGGGGGGAAATTTGCTTTAAATAATGATGTATATATCTTAGTTACATAGATACCTAAATATTTAAATTTTTCATTTACTATTTTAAATGGAAATTGTTGTATTATCTGCTTATTATGTTCCCTTATTGGCATAATTTCGCTTTTATTCCAATTTATTCTGTATCCTGAAAATGAACCAAATTGGGTTATTAGCTTTAATAGGTTTGGAATACTAATTTCTGGTTTTGTGATGTAAATTAATACGTCATCTGCGTATAGAGAAATTTTATTCACTGTGTCCTTTGTGTTATATCCATGTATTTCCGGATGCCCCCTAACTCTTTCTGCCAGTGGCTCAATAGCAAGCGCAAATAATAATGGGGATAACGGGCATCCTTGTCTACAACCTCTAGATAGGCTAAATTTCGATGACAACCTTTGGTTTGTAAATATTCTGGCCGTGGGATTTGTATATAACAGTTTTATCCATGTACAGAATTTCTCCCCTAGTTGCATATTTTCCATCACCGAAAATAAATAAGACCATTCAACCTGATCAAATGCTTTTTCAGCATCAAGTGAGATTATTGCTAGATCTTCATTAATAATTCTCTTGGAATATATAATATTAAATAATCTTCTTAGATTATAGTATGAGTATCGTTTCTGAATGAAGCCTGTTTGGTCAGGGTGTATTAATTTATTCATCACTGTACTTAATCTATACGCTAGTATTTTAGTTAAAATTTTTTGATCTGTATTTAAAAGTGCAATTGCTCTGTATGATCCCGGATCTTCCGGATCTTTATCAGCTTTAGGAATGAGTGTTATTATAGATTCATTTAGAGTGTCTGGAAGTTTCTGTTGAGTATATATATACTCATACAGTCTATGTAAACGTGGGCTAAGCAAATCATAAAATTTTTTATAAAATTCGGAGCCTAAACCATCTGGTCCTACTGCTTTACCATTTTTTAAAGAACCAATAGACTCCTCAATATCCTTTGTCGTAATCTCCCTTTCTAATACTTCTCTATCGTTTGAATCTAAACCTTTTAAATTACATTTTTTTTAAAAGTCTGCTATTCCTTCTGATTGTGCTACGGTTTTAGTTGAATAAAGGCTCTGATAATATTGGAGAAATCTATCATTTATGTCCTTGGGCATTTTTAATAATTCTCCTGTCTCTGTTCTAATTTTGGGAGATGGGAGAACAAAAATTAAAACTGAAATGTAACGCGGTCTTCAACAAATACCAAAAGGAATGCAGTTATGAGAACATGGACCTCACTTGCATTGGAGGGACTGAAGCCAACAGCAGAGATAATTTAAGGGCGATCGGGATAAACACTTGAGCACTCCTGGAATTCGGGATATTGTTACCGGGTGTGGTGAGTAGATGGGAGGGATGTTGAGTGGAGCTAAATCTTGACTGGATAGGATGGGCCGAATGGCCTGTCTATGATGTAGAGTGGCATGTCATTCTATGGTGAACAAAGGTGGGTAAAACAAACAGAGCAAATTCCCCCAAGGTGACCGCCCACTGCTGATGGGAACCGGATGTAGATGATCAATCTGCTGTGTGCGCCATGTTAAAGATTTCAGTGTTACTCCCCACAATGTGGTCATGGCTGATCTAGCCCAGGACTGAACTCCTCCACTTTGTCCCATTTCCTTTGATTTCAGTTCCCCGAATTTTCAAAAAATGTATCTTCCTCTGCTATAAATACGTCTAACAGGTTAAACCTCTCAGAGTCTCTGGGTTGGAGAATCCCAGAGATTTACTGCCCTCTGCCATTCGTGGCCCTTGGGATCAGATTACGATCATAGTTCTGAACTCCATAGAATAGAAACACCTCTCTACATTCTGGCCAGGCAGGCCTGAGATCTCATAGATTATGCGAGAGGCCAATTAGTTTGGGAACAACAACAACTGGATTAGATGAAACATTTACCCCATTCTGAATTACTGGTAAATACAGCATTCATTTCAGAAATGTCACCCACCATTTTGTGACTGCACTTTCACTTCGCCAGACCGTAGTGTAACCCCTCACCTTCAGAAACACCACACTGTCCTTTTGATCCATCTGTTGCTGCAACTTAAAGAGTTCCTCCTGAATGGAATTTAAATTCTCCTCAATTTCTTGAAGATTTTTCTCCATCACATTTAGAATCTTTTTCTCTTCCTCCCGGATATCTGCCAGTACGCACTGCTCATTCTCAGTGAGAATCTGGTGCCGTTCAGCAAACTGGGATCTGATCTTAGACTGAAGGTTGTGTGATTGTTCCTGTGAAATGAAAGGTGAAGATCAATATTTCCTCAATATCTCAAAGTGTGGAGTTGTGCATTTTTGGCGTAGGAATAAAGCATAGGTTATTTTCTAGATGGGGTGAGAATCCAGAAAACGGAGGTGCAAAGGGACTTGGGAGTGCTGGTGTTGGATTCCCAAAACGTTAATCTGAAAGTCGAATCGATAGTAAGGAAAGCAAACTCAGTGCCAGCATTTATTTCAAGAGGGCTTGTATACAAAAACAGGGATGAAATGTTGAGGCTCCATAAGGTGCTGGTAAGGCCGCATTTGTAATATTGTGAGGAATTTTGGGAACCTTATCTGTGGAAAGATGTGCTGGCTCTGGAGAGGGTCCAGAAGAGGTTTACAAGAATGAGCCCAGGAATGAGTGGGTTAACCTATGATGAGCATTTGTCAGCACTGGGCCAGTACTCACTGAAGTTTCGGAGAATGAGGGGGACCTAATTGAAACATACAGAATAGTGAAAGAATTGGATAGAATGGGTGTGGAGAGGATGTTTCCACTAGTGGGAGAATCCAGGATTCAAAGTCATAGCCTCAGAATTAAAGGACGCTCTTTTGGGAAGATGAAGAGAAATTTCTTTGGGCAGAGGGTGGTGAATCTGTGGAATAGTTTGCCACACAAGGCTATGTATATATTTAAGGCAAAGATAGATAGATTCTTGATTAGTACTGGTGTCAGAGATTATGGGGAGAAGGCAGGAGAATGGGGTTAGGAGGGAGAAATAGGTCAGCCATGATTGAATGGCGGCGTGAATGTGGTGGGCTCATTCTACTCCTTTTTCTTATGACTTTAATTCCCTGCTGCCTATTCCTTTTCATGTACGCATTAATTCTCATTCATCCGCCCACCACCGACATTCGCAGGGATAATTTACAGTCGCCGATTGACCATTGAACCAGCGTGTATTGGGGACCAAAGATACTAGAGAAGCAAGATAGACCACTCGACTCTAAAAACTGTAGTAGGTCATGGGTAAATTTCAGCGCCATTTTAGTAAGCAGATTCTGTGTGCCAGACTGGGCTGGGTTCACAACTCTCTGCGATTTCTTCGTATATAAAATGTTTGCAAACAATTTTTTTTCAACTTCTTGGATAAGTTGATAGTTGACATTTATAGCGATATCTTGACAAGATGCTGCTTCGTGATCTTTAAACTTTGGATGTTACTGATTGAATATTTGCACGAGAGATCCACTCTGTCTGTATCTGGCCAATTGATCATATTTAATGAACTGTTCTTCTTTGCTTTCTCTTTAATTTTAATTTCACCTCCACGAGCTATATCTCTTTTTGTTTTAATTTTAAAAGTCATGGAAGCAGAGATTAGGCATTTGCAAACAACAGAACTCTACTGTATCCACAATATATTCGAAAAGACATTGAATTTTATACTTAGAGCCAAGAAAATTTGAATTGGTGAATTGATCAGTTAAAAACCCCTGACAGCCACGAAAATGACCAATGCTGCCTGACATGATACAGAAGCTTGAATCCAATTCAAATAGACACAGTGTAGGAGTAAGTGACCGGGTCACAGCATCTCTGGAGAAAAAGGATGGGTGATGCTTCAAGTTGGGACCCTTCTTCAGACAAGGGGGGGGGGGAGGTGAAGTGCTGGAAAAATCATGACCTGATAATTTCATTGGTTAGCTGATATGCGAAACAGTGCAACCCTGTATATCTCGCACACAAAATGACGTTAATCTTACCATGAATGACAGAAATAACAATTGTTATCCTTGTTTATGAAGTGCATTTTTGAATGATGTAAAATCGGGTGGATGTAGTTTAATGTGGATAAGTGTGAGGTTATCCACTTTGGTGGTAAGAATAGGAAGGCAGAGTATTATCTGAATGGTGTCAAGTTAGGAAAAGGGGACGTACAACGAGATCTGGGTGTCCTATTGCATCAGTCACTGAAAGGAAGCATGCAGGTACAGCAGGCAGAGAAGAAAGCCAATGGAATGTTGGCCTTCATAACAAGAGGAGTTGAGTATATGAGCAAAGAGGTCCTTCTGCAGTTGTACAGGCCCCTAGTGAGACCGCACCTGGAGTACTGTGTGCAGTTTTGGTCTCCAAATTTGAGGAAGGATATTCTTGCTATTGAGGGCGTGCAGCGTAGATTTACTAAGTTAATCCCCGGAATGGCGGGACTGTCATATGTTGAAAGACTGGATCGACTAGGTTTGTATACACTGGAATTTAGACGGACGAGAGAAGATCTTATGGAAATGCATAAGATTATTAAGGGGTTGGACATGTTAGAGGCAGGAAGCATGTTCCCAATGTTGGGGAGACCAGAACAAGGGGCCAAGGTTTAAGAATAAGGGGTAGGCCATTTAGAACGGAAATGAGGAAATAGTTTTTCAGTTCGAGAGTTGTAAATCTGTGGAATTCTCTGGCTCAGAAGGCAGTGGAGGCCAATTCTCTGAATGCATTCAAGACAGAGCTAGATAGAGTCTAAAGGATAGCGGTGTCAGAGGGTATGGGGAGAAGGCAGGAACGGGGTACTGCTTGAGAATGATCAGCCATGATCACATTGAATGGCGATGCTGGCTCGAAGGGCCGAATGGCCTCCTCCTGTGTCTATTGTCTATTGTCTAGCATGTTTGTTGAGGACGTGGAAGGAATCCGACGCAGTTACAGGGAGAAGGCGTGAACCACACGGGCAGCGCCCGAGGTCAGGATCGAACCCGCTCACCAGAACTAGGAGACAGCAGCACTGCTTGTGTCACTGCGCTGCCCTGTTATTACTCGCGTCACAGGGATCAAACCTGCACAAGATCAGGAAATCGAAACTTAAAGCCTCACCTGAACTCCAGAAATCTTCTCTTTCTGTTGCTGCTCCATTTGCTGGATCCCTGATTTATCTTTTGTGAGAGACTGGATGGAAGATTTCACCTGATCCTGGAATTGTGTTTGGGAATCAGAAAATTAAATGGTTGAACAGTAAAAATGGAATTAAATAATGATGCGATTAATATCGGTTTGCTTTTACCTTGTGGTTTTCAACAGCTTCTTTAACCGGCATGAAGCTGTGAGACTCGTGTTCCCGCTCAGCTGCACAAACCACACAGATCAGCTTCTTATCAGTTTCACAAAACAGCTTCAGTTCTTCCTGATGTTCCTCGCAGTGAAGTTTACTTTCCTTCTCTGTCCGATTCAGGCTCAGTTTTCGAGCTTTCTCAGCCAGTCTCGCCAAGGTCCGACTAACCCTTAGGGTGCGGTCTGCAAACTCCTCTCTACATTCCGGGCAGGAGTTTCTCTCCTCCCTGTCCCATCTGTGTGTGATACAGGGGCGGCAGAAGTAGTGGCCACACTCTAGTGCCACCGGATCGGTGAAGAAATCCATGCAAATGGGACAAACTACCTCCTCGGTCCAACTCTCGACCGGGTCTTTCGCAGCCATTGTAACTCCGCCACTTCCTGGTTCAGTGTTTTCCACTGCGCGCGCTGCCGTCTCCGGCAATTACCTTATTTGGCTGCAAGTGTTCAGTGTGAAGGTGTCCTGGCCACTTCCAACTAATCACTCGAGGGAGGGGTCAGTTCAACATTAAACCGGCCTGAATATAGACGAAAGCGGAGAGATTGCCCTGGGATTGTGTAAGGCGGGACAGAAAGGGACAAGGACCAGCGCTAAGGAGGTGTAACTGAGGAGGCGTTGCACCTGTTGGGCAGTGGAACCCGCCGCCCGCATCTCCGTTCACAGCCCGGGATCAGGATGGAAGTAATATTATTAAAACATATTTTAATCCACATCAGTTCACTCGTCTCTCGCGCTCCAGTCTTCAGGTCCATCTATATGTGGAGAAACCGTGTATCATTTCATATTAAGGATGGCCAGTGTGGACTACTGTGTTCAGTTTTGTTCACTCTGCTGTTTGAAGAATGTGGATACATTGGAAAGGATGTAGAGATACTTATGAGAACGTTGCCAGGGTCTGAGGGCCTCACTGTAGGGAGAGATTGGGCAGATTAGGACCTTATTCCTTGGAGCGCAGGAGGATGAGGGGTGATCTTATAAAGGTGTGTGAGATCGTGACGGGAATAATCCCTGTTTTGGACATGGTTATTAACTGAAGGGCCGCAATCCCACAGGAACTGGTGAACTGCTGAGAGCGGCGCGGTCACTCTGCAAACCAGCGGGACAGTCCGGCTTCCGTCTTTCTTTCTCTCTTTCTTACTTTCGTTCCTTCCCTAAACTCAAATTAACACATTTACCATGCGGGAGATCGTGCACATACAAGCCGGCCTATGTGGCAACCAGATTGGAGCCAAGGTAATTATTGTATCTGAGACTTCTATTGTTGTAATTTTTTATAATCCCCGGCGGTTTGCATATTAGGCTACTAAATTACATATTAGGCAACTAAATTTAAGGCAGCTCTACGTCTCCAAGAAGCCCTTCTTGCTTAAGTCCATACTCCGCCACCTCCAGTTTAAATTCCATTTGGAATATTTTGGAGGACCAAGAAACAAGAACTCGAGGCATCAACTAGAGGTTGGAGTGCGGTGGCGAGGCACCGATTTAATTTAGGCGAACGAGGAATCCAGTGGCACAATCCAGGGACACAATGTAAATTATTTTTCCGCACCTTAAATACAGTTAATCGCCTCGAATACTTGAAAAAAATAAACTGTCTGAAAAGCGATGAGCGCAACACTCTTATTTTGTTAAAGATCCAACTCGGTTGAAGATCAAATGTCCTTGGAAATGGCCGAGCGTTCGACTCAGAGGGCAATTAGTGATGTGCAATAAATGCTGTTCGTGCCGCGACATCTACGTCCTGAGAAATTGATCACCGACTTACATTAATTCCTTAATAAGAAGGTTAAGTTTTGTTTATTAAGAACAGCCTTGTATTAACTCACGAAGCTGATGAAAAGCAATGCAAATAATAGCACAATGTATTACTCAAGTTATTCAACCAGGTAGATCTTGCGGACTCTCCTTTTCACTTCTCTCGTCATACCGGATTGTGTTTCAGTCACCGCCACCGTCCTTTTATTCCAATAGACATGATACATATTCTAGAATAGATCTATTTTTGATTTCAGCTCAATTAAGGGGTAGAATAATACAAATAGATTATAAGGCTAGATTGTTATCGGATCATTCACCATTATTAATGAAAATTACGATGCCAGATAAAGAACAGTCAGTATATAGATGGAGACTTAACTCTTTACTATTGAAAAGGCAAGACTTTTGTGATTTTATTCGAGGACAAATTGGATTATTTTTGGAAACAAATTTAAATTCAGTTAATGATAAATTTATTGTATGGGATGCAATGAAGGCTTATTTGAGAGGCCAAATTATAAGCTACTCATCTAAGATAAAGAAAAACGATAGGAAGGAATCTGAAAGATTAGAAAAAGAAATCACCGTACTAGAAAAAGACTAACATAAAGCTTCTTCAGATACAAAAAAAAATACAACTTGCAAATAAAAAATTTCAATACAATACTTTACATACTTACAGAACAGAAAAACTAATATTACGAACTAACCAAAGGTATTATGAATTAGGAGAAATGCGCACAAGGTATTGGCATGGCAACTGAAAGAAGAACAAATATTAAGAACAATAAATTCAATTAGAACAGATCAAAACATTATTACTTATAAACCTAGAGAAATCAGAGGTATTTAAGCAATTCTACACTAATCTGTATCATTCTGAATCTGAAAAGGATGAATTTAAGATAAATAATTTTTTATCCAAGATACAATTACTAACAATCTCTAATGAGGAGCAGATGGGACTAAATGCCTCCTTTACTTTGAGAGAAGTGGAGGAAGTATTAGATTCTTTACCAAGTAATAAATCACCAGGGGAAGATGGTTTCCCGCCTGAGTCCTATAAAAAATTTAAAGATTTGTTGTTACCAGTATTTATGGAAGTGATACATCAAGCGGAAAAAACTTCTACATTACCAGAATCCTCAATGGCAATTATAACCGTAATTCCCAAAAAAGGGAAAGACCCTTTAAAAGCATCTTCTTATAGACCAATATCATTGTTGAATGCAGATTATAAAATAGTTGCTAAGCTTTTGGCAAGGAGATTGGCAGAATTTTTCCCTAAGCTGGTTAAAGAGGACCAAACTGGATTTGTCAAAAAAAGGAGATTATCTGATAATGTAGCAAGATTTATAAGTATTTTACATTTAGCACAGAAAAAAGGAATTAAGTGTAGCAGTTGCTTTAGATGCTGAAAAGGCGTTTGACAGGTTAGAATGGGATTTTTTATTTAAAGTATTAGAAAAGTATGGATTGGGAAATGGTTTCATTAACTGGGTAAAAGCCCTTTATAAACAACCTAAAGCCAAAGTGGTGACAAATGGCCAATCTTCTCAATCATTTAATTTGGAAAGATCTAGTAGACAGGGATGTCCCTTGTCACCAGCTTTATTTGTATTGGTTATTGAACCTCTGGCAGAACTAATAAGATCAGATTTAGACATTGAAAGATTTAAAGTTAATCAGGAAAATCACAAAATTACTTTATTTGCAGATGATGTTTTAATTTGTCTTACTAGACCATTGGAATCCTTAAGAAAATTATATTTCAGACTGGAAGAATACGGGAAAGTATCAGGATACAAAATTAATAAAGTTAAAACTGAAACAATGCCTCTTTTTGAAGGCAATTATGATCAATGTAAAAGAGAAAGTTAGTTTAAATGGCAAAAAGAAGGCATTAAGTACCTAGGGGTTCAAGTAGATAATAAGTTAAATAATCTGTATAAACTAAATTATAAACCACTAATTAAAAAAATAGATGAGGACTTGAAGAAATGGATGAATCTTCCAATTACATTGCTAGGGAAAGTGAACTGTATTAAGATGAATATTTTTCAGAGGAAACAGTATTTATTTCAAACATTGCCTATACCTTTACCAAATAATTTTTGGAAAGGTAAAATGCCAATATTGTCTATGGAAAAATTAACATGGAAATTTGAATTAGGTGGATTGCAATTATTAAATTTTAAAAATTACTATCTGGCAGCACAAATGAGTTTTATTTCATCCTTTTATCAAGAGGGTGGAAAAACAGCATGGGTTAAAATTGAAATGGATAAAATAAAAGAACTATGCCCAGAAGAATGTATCTATAAATGGGAAGCGAAGGAAAAAGAGTCACCTTTGCTAAAACAGTTAATTAATATATTGTGGAAAACAGTTAAAGCTAATGATAAAAGGTTTTTTTTAACAGCTAAAACTCCATTAGTAAAAAATAGATTACTGCCGTTTGCTTGGAATAATCAAATATTACAAGTCTGGGAACAGAAGGGTATTAAACATATAGGAGATTGCTATGAAGGAAATAATGTTTTGACATTTTCTCAATTGAGAAATAAATATCAAATCCCAGGGAATAGTATTTTCTTCTATTATCAACTACAATATTTTTTAAGGGAAAAGTTAGGTAATTCAATGTTTCTATTTCAAATTAAAGGAATTGAATCCTTGATTCATATTATTATATTTATTTATTTTCATATTTCAGATACAGCGCGGAAACAGGCCTTTTCGGCCCACCGAGTCCGCGCCGCCCAGCGATCCCCGCACATTAACACTATCCTACACAGACTAGGGACAATTTTTACATTTCCCCAGTCAATTAACCTACATACCTGTACGTCTTTGGAGTGTGGGAGGAAACCGAAGATCTCGGAGAAAACCCACGCAGGTCACGGGGAGAATGTACAAACTCCTTACAGACGGCGCCCGTAATCAGGATCGAACCCGAGTCTCCGGCGCTGCATTCGCTGTAAGACAGCAACTAAAAACTGTATATCTTCAATGTATAAATTATTACAAAAATCTAGTCCAAAGATAGGAATTCAAAAATCAAGACAAAGATGGGAAACAGATCTGAATATTAGCATTGATGAACCAAGTTGGGAAAGATTGTGTTTAGACAGTATGACAAATACTATTAATGTGAGATATAGTTTAGTACAATATAATTTTTTACATCAATTATATTTAACTCCGAAAAAATTAAACAATTTAAAACCAAACTTATCTGAAATTTGTTTTAGATGCAACCAAGATGTGTGTACTTTTTTACACTCCACATGGGCATGTCCGAAGGTAACTCCTTTTTGGAAAGACCTAAAAAAAAATTGGAACAATTGATGAATAAGACCATACCATTGGATTCAAGGTTGTTTTTATTGGGAGATACTAAAGGAATATTACCAAGGTTAATTTTAGATAAATATCAGGAAAAAATTCTCAAAATAGCAATAGCAATTGCAAAATAATGTGCAGCGGTCACTTGGAAAGATCACAATGAAATAAGAATTGAAAGATGCTATGCAGAAATGCGTAGTTGTATCCCATTATAAAATGCTACTTATAATCTGAGAAATAGATATGATTTATTTTTGAAAGTTTGAAACCCATTAATTTTAAAACTAGGACTCCATTTAGAACGGAGATGAGGAAGAACTTTTTCAGTCAGAGAGTGGTGAAGGTGTGGAATTCTCTGCCTCAGAAGGCAGTGGAGGCCGGTTCGTTGGATGCTTTCAAGAGAGAGCTGGATAGAGCTCTTAAGGATAGCGGAGTGAGGGGGTATGGGGAGAAGATAGGAACGGGGTACTGATTGATGGTGATCAGCCATGATCGCATTGAATGGCGGTGCTGGCTCGAAGGGCTGAATGGCCTACTCCTGCACCTATTGTCTATTGTCTATTGACTAAGAATTGGAAATATTTAAATTCAGGATTGTTTTGATACCCTTAATAAGAATTTAATAAGAAATTAGCCGGAAGTGTTTCCTTCTTGACTCCAGGTTGGTTGGTTTGTTTGTTTGTTTGTTTGTTTGTTTGTTTGTTTGTTTGTTTGTTATTTGTTTGTTTGTTTGTTTCCTTCCTTCCTTCCTTCCTTCCTTCCTTTCCTTCCTTCCTTCCTTCCTTCCTTCTTCCTTCCTTCCTTCCTTCCTTCCTTCCTTCCCTTCCTTCCTTCCTTCCTTCCTTCCTTCCTTCCTTCCTTCCTTCCTTCCTTCCTTCCTTCCTTCCTTCCTTCCTTCCTTCCTTCCTTCCTTCCTTCCTTCCTTCCTTCCTTCCTTCCTTCCTTCCTTCCTTCCTTCCCTCCCTCCCTCCCTCCCTCCTTCCTCCCTCCCTTCCCTCCCTCCCTCCCTCCCCTCCCTCCCTCCCTCCCTCCCTCCCTCCCTCCCTCCCTCCCTCCCTCCCTCCCTCCCTCCCTCCCTCCCTCCTTCCTTCCCTCCCTCCTTCCCTCCCTCCTTCCTTCCCTCCTTCCTTCCTTCCCTTCCTCCTTCCCTCCTTCCCTCCCTCCTTTCCCCCCTCCCCCTCCCTCCCTCTCTCTTTCTCTCTCTCTCTCTCCTTTCTTTCCCTCCCTCCCTCCCTCCCTCCCTCCCCTCCCTCCCTCCCTCCCTCCCTCCCTCCCTCCTCCCTCCCTCCCTCCCTCCCTCCCTCCCTCCCTCCCTCCCTCCCTCCCTCCCTCCCTCCCTCCCTCCCTCCCTCCCTCCCTCCCTCCCTCCCTCCCTCCCTCCCTCCCTCCTTCCTTCCCTCCCTCCCTCCCTCCTTCCCTCCCTCCTTCCTTCCTTCCCTCCCTCCTTCCCTCCCTCCCTTTCCCCCCTCCCCCTCCCTCCCTCTCTCTTTCTCTCTCTCCCTCCTTTCTTGCATTCATTTGTTCTATACCTCTCTATATCGCCGTCTATATCCCCCGTTCCCCTCTCTCCTGACTCTCAATCTGAAGAATGGTCTCGACCCGAAATGTTACCTGTCTATTTTCTCCAGAGATGCTGCCTGGCCCGCTGAGTTACTCCAACGTTTTGTTTCTATCCAGTGCCTGAGGCCGAGCGGCCTCTCCCCGGTCCCGGGGCCGCGCTGCCCGAGTCTCCCCCCGACCCCCGGGGACTCTCTGATTCTCTGCTTCTCCCCCCAGTCTCCGTCACCCTGGATGTGGAAACAGCGCATGCGCAGCTCGAGGTGTCTGAGGATCGGAAGAGGGTGAGACTGACCCGGACCTGGAGGAGTCTCCCTGACACCGGGAAGAGGTTTACAGACTGGGGGTGTGTGCTGGGATCGGAGGGATTCACATCGGGGAGACATTACTGGGAGGTGGAGGTGGCGGGGAGTCGGGGCTGGAGTCTGGGAGTCGCCGCAGAGTCTGTGGAGAGGAAGGGAGAGCTCACACTGACCCCGGAGACTGGAGTCTGGAGGATCAAGCGGGTGGGTGACGAGTTTGATGCATTCACCTCCCTTCCATCCCGTCTCCCCGCCCGTCCCATCCCCGGGAGGGTGGGAGTCTATCTCAGTTACGAGTCCGGGACAGTTTCATTTTACGACGCGGACACCAAGTCCCATCTCCACACCTCCACTGGGAATAAATTCACGGAGAAACTTTATCCTTTCTTCGGGCCTTGGATAAAGACCAGTGGGTGAGATCTGCTCCGGTTCCGCTCCGGGTGTGTAAAAGGGTCGGGTCCCGGGACCGGCGTCAGGAGCGGGGCTCAGGGGCTGTGGGGCAGAAACCCGGTGGACAACAGGTCGGCGCTGAACGGCTCCCATTTAATCCCCAAACTGCAACATGACCTCCCAACTTCCATCCTCAATACTCTGACTGATGAAGGCCAATGTGCCAAAAGCCTTTTTGACCGCCTTATCTACCTGCGACTCGACCTTCAAGGAACCATGCCCCTGAACTCCTAGATCCCTCTGTTCTACAACACTCCCCAGAGGACTACCGTTCACTGTGTGGGTCCTGCCCTTTTTCGGCGTCACAAAATGCATCACCTCATGTACAACATCGCGGGCTCCAGTCTGCGACCCGCTGGCGCGCACATCACCCACTGTGGCTCCGCTCACGTCTGTAACTCTTCACCTTTAACTTGACGTTGAATAAAGTCTTTGAAAAATAACCCGTGTTTGAGTTTTCTCCGCGTCTGCTCGTCACGGTAACAGAGATCTCTTCAAACAGCAGACACAAGGATCCGTGGATACTGGTTTTACAAAAGGGAAAAAACACACAGAGTGCTGGAGTAACTCAGCGGGTCAGGCAGCATCTGTGGAGAACATGGATAGGTGACGTTTCACAGAGTGCTGGAGTAACTCAGCGGGTCAGGCAGCATCTGTGGAGAACATGGGTAGGTGATGTTTTACAGAGTGCTGGAGTAACTCAGCGGTCAGGCAGCATCTATGGAGAACATAGTTATCCATGTTCTCCGGAGTTGGTGCCTGAGCCGCTGAGTTACTCCAACAGTTTATGTCCTTGTGTCTTTTTATGTTTCGTTTATAGTACAGGGTATTTGGTTGTAGAGACACAGCACAGAAACAGGCCCTTCGGCCCACCGTGTCCGTGCCGACCAGCGATCACCCTGTACAATAATTCTATCCTACGCACTAGGAACAATTTGCAATTTTACCGAAACAAATTAACCTACAAACCTGCAGGTTGGAAACCGGAGCACCCGGAGAAAACCCATTCGGTCACAGGTACATACTCCGTACTGACAGCATCCGTAGTCAGGATTGAACCTGGGTCTTTGGCGCTGTGAGGCAGCAACACTACCCGCTGCGCCGCTGTGCCAATCCTTGTTTAGGTTTGGAGATACAGCATGGAAACAGGCCCTTCGGCCCATCGTGTCCACGCCGACCATCGATCACCCGTTCACCTCACTCGTTCTATGATATCCCACACCCTCATCCTCTCCTAATAGAGGGGACATTTACAGAGGGCCGATTATTCCTCACGTCTCTGGGGTGTGTGTGTGGTGTGTGGGGGGGGGGGGGGGGGGGGGGGGGGGGGGGGGGGGGGGGGGGGGGGGGCGGAGCACCCTGTGAAACCCCACGCGGCCACGGGGAGAACGTACAAGCTATGTACAGACAGCACCCGAGGTCGGGATGGGACCCGGGTCTCTGGCGCTTTGAGGCAGCAGCTCTACCCGCTGCGCCGCCCCCGGTGTGGGGCAGTTGACCGCGACCGGGGGTCCCGGGTACAGGGCAGGGGGTTGGGGGGGAGGGGAGCTGCGGACGGGGTTACTTGTGGAAGCGGGTAAGGGCTGAGGGAGGGAGGGAGGGGGTGGGAGCCGCCATCTTCTGCTGCTTCTGCGCCTTCACCTTCTGCTCCACGCTCCTCCGCACCCGGTCCTGTGGGCAGAGCGGCCGTTAGACGGCAACCACCAGACCCCCGGGGGAGGGAACACGGTGACCGCCCTCCCCTCACCCCGTCCCCAACATACCCCACTCACTCCACCCCACTCACCCCCTCTCACCCTCACATCCTACCTCCCCTTTCCCTCCTCGCCCTCTCACCCTCCACTCCCCCTTCCGACTCCCCCTGCTTCCCCTCACTCATCCTCCCTTCCCCTCACCCTCTCTTTCCCCTCACCCACTCCTTACCATTCACACCCTCCCCCTTTGCCCCACCCAACTCCCTCTCCCCATCTCCCTCTTCATCCCCTCTCTCATCTCCCCCATTCGTAACCCCTACTCACCCACTCCCTTCGCTCACCCTCCACCCCCCCCCCATCTCTCTGTCTCTCTCCCTCTTCCTCCTCATCCCCTCTCCCTCTCTCCTCCTTCACCTTCACCCCTCCCTCTTTGCCCCACCCCAGGAGGAGGAGAGAGAAATGGAGGGATGAGGGAGAGGAGGAGAGAGAAATGGAGGGGTGAGGGAGAGGAGGAGAGAGAAATTGAGGGGTGAGGAGGAGAGGAAGAGGCGAGGGAGAGGAGGGGTGAGGGGAAGGAGAGGATGAGAGAGAGGTGGGGGAGGAAGTGGGAGAGGAGGAGGAGAGGTGAAGGAGAGGAAGAGGGGGGAGAGGAGGGGTGCAGGGAGAGGGAGAGAATGAGAGGGAGTGGAGGAGAGGGAGTAGAGGAGAAGAGGAGAGGGCGAGGAGGAGGATGAGGGAGAGGAACAGTGGGGTGAGAAGGAGGAGCAGCAAGAGGAGGAGGGGTGATTCGGTGGTGTCCTCTTTGTTCAGGAAACGGGGCTTCAACTCCACTCCACGTTGTTGTCCAGCCTCACTTACCCCCTCTGGCAGCTTGTTCCAGACACCCCACGACCTTCGGTGTAAAAATGTTTTCATCAGGTTCCGATTAAATCTTGCACCTCTCACCACAAACCTGTATCCTCTAGTTCTCGATTCCACTGCTCCGGGTAACAGACTGTGCATTCACCCTGTCTATTCACCTCTTGATCTTATGCACTTCAGCCTCCCTGCGCTCCAATTAATAAATCCTTCCCTGCCCAACCTCTCCCTTTCGCTCTGACCCTCAAATCCTGGCACCATCTTCGTGAATCCACTCTGCAGTTGTTTCCAACAATTTATCCTGCCTTACACTGTCCCAAGCGCTACTCTGCGCTTCCGTCTATATTCAGGACAGTTTAATGTGTAACTGACCCAACCCTGTGTTGGAGAGCGGGGAACCCTCCATAGTTTCCGCGGGTGGATTTGTCCCCTTCCTTTAAAATGGGCGTAACGATGGTGACCCTCGGGTGCTCTGGCCGACGCTCCTCTTCCAGAGGAAGGCAGACATTGATGGTGAAACTCACCAGCGCCTTCAGTGCACCTGCACGACCTTTGGCCGTCTGAGGAGAAGACTGTTTGAAGATCAGGACACAATTCGCAAGTCCTCAATCATTTTGTCACACACTTCTGTCTTCTCATCTCTGGCCTTTGTCCAACCGTCTGCCCATCAACGGCAAAACGCGCCTCTCGCAGTGTAATCAGCGTTTTGCCTGTTCAGGGAACAGTATGTGTGATGATGCCATTAAAATGCAGAATATATCTCATCTATCAATTCACAGATTTTAGTTATTTTTCTTTTTAAATGTTTCTGCAGGTTTCTGCTACTAAAATGCCGACATGACCTACTACGGTTTCAAGGGCCGAGTGGTCTATCTTTCTCCTCTAGTATCTTTGATCAGCAGCTGCGCGAAAGGGAATGCGTTTTGACCAGGAAGAGGCGGAGTTAAAATGGCTTCGAAAGACCAGGTCGAGAGTTTAACCGAGGAGGCCAGTTTGTCCCATCTGCTTGGATTCTTCACCGATCCGGTTACACTGGAGGTGCGGGCACAACTTCTGCGCTCCTGTATCACACAGAGTTGGGACAGGGAGGAGAGAAACTCCTGCCCGGAATGTAGAGAGGTGTTTACAGACCGCAACCTCAGGGTGAGTCGGGCCTTGGCGAGACTGGCTGAGAAAGCTCGAACACTGAGCCTGAATCGGGAAATAATTCCAGAGAAGGAAATTAAACTTCACTGCGAGAAACATCAGGAAGAAGTGAAGCTGTTTTTGTGAAACTGACAAGAAGCTGATCTGCCTGATTTGTCGAGATGCGCGGGAACACAGAGATCACCGCTTCATGCCGGTAGATGAAGCTGTTGAAGTCTTTAAGGTAAAAGCAAACGATTTAATCACATCATTTTAATTCCATTTTACTGTTCAACAGTTTAATTTTCTGATTCCCAAACACAATTCCAGGATCAGGTGAAAGCTTCCATCAAATCTCTCACGAAAAAAGAAATCAGGGATCCAGCAAATGGAGCAGCAACAGAAAGAGAAGATTTCTGGAGTTCTGGTGAGGCTTTTAAGTTTCGATTTCCTGATCTTGTGCAGGTTGGATCCCTGTGATGCGTGTAATAACAGGGCAGCGCAGTGACACAAGTAGTGCTGCTGTCTCCTAGTTCTGGTAAGCGGGTTCGATCCTCACCTCGGGCGCTGCCCGTGTGGTTCACGCCTTCTCCCTGTGACCGCGGCGGATTCTGTCGTGGTTACCGCTGTTCAAAAATGAAGCAGATGACACGGAGAATTCTTCAAGAAGTTAAAAGCCTTTATTTGCAAACAACGGCTGGAACAATCAGGATGTCAACCATCTGACTGCCCACTTAGTACACCGGGCAGCCTATTTTTATAGGATTATTCTAAACCTTATCTTCTTTACATTACCTCATACCCACACTCCTTTCTTCAGTCCTTCATTTCTTTGTAGTACCCGTTTGTCCCGCCACCATTAAATCCCATTTAGTAATATATCCTTATCTCAATGCTCACATCCCTTCATACTTCGCCTCCCTTATTTCCTGCTAGTCCATCCCTCACGTCCATCCATCACCCCAAGGCCTATGTCTCATTGATGAATGTCTGCATCTCTTCACATTCTGCCACCCTTATCGTCTAGGCTAAAGCAAAGGTACAGGCTAAAGAAAAGGAGTGTTATTTTACCGACACGTGTCAAGGGTAAGGAATGTCTAGAGCGCCTTAATTAGTTACAGAGAGGCGCCTAATGCCTAAGTAGTTACAAACCTTAAACAACAATGTATAAAATAATACCGTAACAATGTCTAATGTATAAAATAATATCATGTATAAAATAATATCGTATTATCTCCAATATTCCCCACCTTTGAGACCTACACGGTCTCACAGAAAAAGAAAACCAAAAAACGCACATGTTGTTAACTCAAATCATAAATCCACTCTCAACCATTAGCCCCCCAATTTAGGATTGTATAAAGAATGTGCAGTTTGTCAGTGTTCTTCTTCCAACATGCTAACATCCTGGGTCACTCGGCCAAAAACCTGCCCCCATATGTCTAGGGTAGGAAAAAAAGACCCAGCTTCCCTTACAACGACGTTCTTAGTAATCCTCCAGAGTAAATTGCTCAACAGTATAGTATTCTATCGGAGGGATCTGTTTCTCTTGGAGTGTGAAATTTGCCCGTATCCTGGAGCAACGGCAGCTGATTCGCAGTAGCTTTCACTCTTCTCCTGTATTTTCGTTCTCTTGCCCGTTTACCTCGAGGTCATTCACAGGTTGTGCCTGTGGGACAGTCCTTGTAGAATGATTGAGATGGTACCATGTAGACCGGCCCTCTACCTGAACAGCAGTCGGTGAGGCCTTAGCTACTGTGAACGGTCCTTCCCTTCTTGGCTCATTCCACCTTCGTCGAAAGGCTCGCACATAGGCCTGATCTCCGGGTTTAATAGGTCCTTCTCCCTGGTCCGCCTCTGGCTCCTTTTGCTTTTCCTGTGTGTAAATAGACTTGTGTATCATAGTTAATTGTTTCATGTATTGTTTAAGTTCTACCCCTAATTGTTCCAAACTTGGTCCCTTGTAAGGACCTCTCCATTTGGGCATCGGCATGGGTCTGCAGTGAGCATCTCATAGTGGTGTTAAATGAGTTATTCGATTAGTTTGCATGTGACTGCTCATTAATGCCAATGCAGGGCATCAATCCAATTTAACTTTGTAGTTGCGCAAATCTTGTTCAATTTAGCCTTCAATGTTCCATTAACTCTTTCTACCATGCCCTGAGATTGAGGGTGGTATACACACCCAAATCTTTGTTTCACTCTCAGGGTTTGCAGTACCAACTTAACTGTTTTTTGAATAAAAGCCGCTCCATTGTCGGAACTGATTTCGGTTGGTATACCGAATCGTGGGATGACCTCATTTGTCAGAAACTTGACTACAGTTCCTGCACCTAAATCCTTAGATGGTACTGCCTCCACCCATCTGCTAAATCTATCAATTACTACCAGCATATACCTTTTCCTCTTACTTTTTTCAGCATGTCCACATAGTCAATAACCAGGTGCCTAAATGGTCCTTCGGGCACAGGTATATGTCCTATAGGTGTTGTTATTCCCTTTCTAACATTGTTTTGAGCACATATCTCACATTGTGACAAAATGTAATCCACTGAAGCCTGTAGATAGGGTGACCAAAACCCATCTCTCTTCATCTTCCTTAACACTTCTCCCCTTGCACAGTGGTCTAGCCCATGCGCTTCTGAGATGAGAATGGTTAGCAGAGGTGTAGGTGCTACCAGCAAACCTACTTCCGTAGTCCACAGGCCCTCTACATTCTGTTTGGCTCCCCTCTGTCTCCCACATTGTTTGTCCAGCTAAAGTAGCCCTACCTTGCATTGCAATTATATCCTCCTGTGTGGGGTTGCAGGTTCAAATTTACCTGCGGGGCAATAATGGCTGATTGGCATCCAGACACTTTTCTGCTGCTTCGTCTGCGGCAGGATTGCCCTTTGTGATCATGTCGTTTCCCTTTTTATGTGCCTGGCATTTAACGATAGCTAGTGCCTTAGGTTTAGTCAGTGCCCTTATTAGGTCTGAATTTGCTGAAAATGCTGTATGGGGTCCCATTGCTTTTCTTGAAGCTTCGCTGCTTCCATACTGCCCCAAACAGGTGGCATACCCCATGTGCATATGCTGAATCTGTGTAAATGTCAGCTTTCTCACCCTCCATCATTTCACACGCTGTTGTTAAGGCCTTAATCTCTGCTAACTGGGCTGAACAAGGTTGTGGGCAAGCTTCTAATCTGATTGTTTGAAACCTGATTGGTCCAGCTGCACTACTGCAAATCCTGCATGATTGCCATCATAATCCTTATAGCATGAACCATCCACAAAACAAAACTTTCTTGTCCTCATCATTCAATGGTTCTGATTGTAAGTTCGTCCTTAATTTAGAAAAAAACATCGTTTCCCCAACGCAATCATGGGGCTCCCCCTCATAGTCAAGCGGAACATAATCAGCTATGTTACTTGTAATGTCTGGGAATGTCAAGAGCATTTGAAATGCTATTATTCTGGCCGGTGTTAATACAAACTTCCCCTTCTCCAACAGCTCTACTACTTTATGGTGTGTATATATAGTTACAGGATAGCCCATGGTTATAGATGAGGCTTTGTTGTACGCATAGTGCAATGCAGCCAGTCCCTGATAGCAGGGTGGGTAACCCTGCGCCACCTCATCCAATTTTGTACTGTAGTATGCTACAGGCTGCTTAGCTTTACCTACTATGCCTGTTTCCTGCATTCAGTACTGCTGCAGCGTAGCCCTCCTGCCTGTTGGAACCATACAAGTGAAACATTCTCTCATAATTTGGAAGGGCTGGGGCTGGGGCTGACTGTACTCTCGCTTAATGGTGTTAAAAGCTGTCTCCGCCTCCTCATTCTATTTAAAACATTTCTCAAATTTGTGTGTCCTGCTTCCTTCAGTATTTTTCTCAATGGCATCACAATTTCAGCATATTCTCCAATCCAGTCTGAGCTATATCCAGACATTCCCAAAAATGTCATCATTTGCTTTACTGTCCGAGGCTTGGGAGCTTTAATTATTGCCTCAATTTGATCTGGTGGCTATAGCCTTTACTCCTTGGAGATCAATCGTCCTAAATATTCCACCTGTTGCTTACAAAACTGCAACTTCTTCCTGGACACTTTATGGCCTCCGTATGCCAGCCTTTCTAAAGAGTCAGGGTGTCTTGCTCACATTGCTCCTCACTTTCAGAGCAGACCAACAAATCATCCACATATTGTATTAACGTACTATGTAGGGATATACCTTCCAAATCTGCCTTCAGTACCTGATTGAAAACATGAGGCGAGTGTTTAAATCCCTGTGGCATCCTAGTATAAGTATATTGAATGCCCCTGTAAGTAAACGCAAACAAAACTGGCATCTTTCCGCTAACGGCACGCTAAAGAATGTTGAGCAGAGATCAATCACTGAAAAGTACGCTGCCTCCGGTGGGAATGTTAGTCAGCAGTGTGTGTGGGTTTGGAACCACTGCTGGCCAATCTCTCACTACCTCATTGACTGCTCGTAGATCATGTACTAATCTCCACCTTGTCTTGTCTGCTTTATAAAACTGGTAATAGCGGGGTGTTACAGGGACTTTTTGTTCTAACCAGTACTCCCGCTTCCAACAGACCCTGTATAGTTATTGCTATGCCTTCCTCTGCTTCTGGCTTTAAGGGGTATTGTGGTTTCCTTGGCTAAATTGCCCCCTGCTTTAGTTCTATTTCTACCGGGTTTGCGGATTTCACTTTTCCAACATCTGTATCATGTTGTGACCATAAGCCATGTGGCAGCCTGTTGAACATGTTTTCTTTTGTCTGACCTTCTCCTTCTGTAATAAAAAGAGATGGTGCTGGGGGCTAATTTCAACCTCTTTTCTTGTTCCCATCATATCTATGCTCACCTCTATCTTGACATAATTATCGTCCTCAGATTTCCATACCTTCGGTGTAATTTTTTTCCAGTTAACAATAGTGTTTACTTGTTTCATCATGAGGCCCCAAGTCCCTGGACCTGATGTCCCTTATTTACTAGTAATGTCACATGAGGTGCAGCTCCTGACACCCTATACCACTTGTCAAAAAAGACATTTAATTTGCAAGGCTGCCCCTTATTTTCCAATTGTTATGGCTTCTGCCCTTAGGTGCTGCTGGCCACATGCTCCCAGGCACCACAACCTCTCTTGCTCTATGTCCAGGGTCTCGTCAAAACCGTACCGTACAATGTAGCTCAGTCTTGGGTGGGGTTGCTTCAGGTAATAGGATCATTACTCCCTCTTTCCATCTGTTCCCACGTATTCCAAATTTGATCTTCTATATTTCCTACCCAAAATACATTAGCTTTCCTAGCTTCCCCCATAAACAGCTGGGTATTCAATTTCTCCACGTTCAGACCATCTTTGGTACATTCTAACTTTAATTCTAGTTTCAACAAGCATCCCTACCTCGCAGATTAATTGGGGTTCCTTTGGACACCAATACTGGCAATACTATTTCTCTATTACTCATTTTTAAACTTACAGGGGTTGTGCATCGTGTTAACTGTGTTTTTCCCGAGAACCCTACAGTTTTAACAAATTTTCCTGACATGGAAGGTGGGAGGCTTACTGCGGCTCCACACAAGTATATGTAGCTCCAGTATCTATCATCATAGGTGTTAACCGCCCTCCCAAAATTACCTGAACCATGGGTTCTTCTTCTGCCTGTCGCGTTATCATTGGGTAAAGTCCCTTCCCATCCGGGTCATCTGGGCACCCTTAATATCTAACATAGGGGTTCACGAGTCCAGGCGGGCCTCCTGCCGAGCCCGCTAGGGCTTGCCCTGGGTTAAAACCCTGCTCATCCCCTGTGGGTCCCTGTTGGTACGGGCCGGGCCACGGTCGGTGTGGGCAGTTCCTCCTCAGGTGCCCTACCTGATTACATCCCCAACATATTCTATCAACTACCTGTCTGCCTACTGGCCTTCCTCTTCCCCTTCCTGTGCTCCCCCTTGAGGGCCCCAATCCTGTCGGGGCTGATTCCTGATCTGATTTGCCCCTGATAGGACATTTGAGGAGAAGCTCCCCCAAAGACATTTATTATTGGCATGGGATTATCCAGCCCCCGTCTGGCTCTGCCATAGGACTCACTGTGCATCGGTGTATCGTTCACTTCTGCTGTTTCAGCCAGGTCTGCTGTTACTGCCAGCATTTTTCTTTCCTTTTCACGCTCTTTCTTTTTTAGTTCTTCTAGTTGCATTTGCATCAACTTTCTCTGCACCTCTTCTTGTTGGGTTCACCATTTTTTGTCTCTCCTTACGACATTTGTTGTCTGCATGAACCAGGTGGTCCCTGAACTGGGAGTGGGATATGGTTGACAATTCCACCACTTCCTCCAGTCTGGACTTCACTTGAGGAGACATGGCGTCCACTATAGCAGTCCGAAACAAAGCGGTCATCAACTCTTTACCGTCTATTTTTTGTTCTGTTTCGTGTCTCCACTTATTCAGTTGATCCTCCAGATAAGCCGCTGGGTTCTCCGTGTCCCCCAGCGGGTCTCCTTTCAATATCTTTAGGTCCACCTTGAGCGGGTAACAGTCTCTGAGGGCCTGCCATACCCTCTGCCTGACTTGATCAAATGGCGTGCCATCAATCATCGGGTTATTTGCGTTTTTTATCCCAGCCATTTCAAACAGCTCTGCTAATTTTGTGGTTCCCATTACCTTTACCAGTAGTGCCTCAAATCTCCCATAGCCAATAACCGTCCCATAGTTTCCTCCTCAAATGCCCTAATCCATTTTCCTGCACCGTTATATATGTTGGCAAGGTGTTTTTCAGCACTTCTAGGTCTTCGGTCGCCCAAGGGATATACTGGGTTTGGTCCTGCCTTTATCAAAAGTAACAGCATCATTCCACCCCTCAGCTCCTGTCTCTCGTTCACCATCCCCTGTTGTGGTTCTACCTGTATGCTTTCCCACCTCATTCCTTCCTGGGCGTACACCTGGCTTTCCTTTCTTTCTCTTTCTATAGTTTTTTCCAACTCCCTCATCTCCATCTCTAAGTGGCTTCATGGATCCCTCTATTTCCCTTCTACGCTCCCTTGTTTTTTCCCCATCACTTTCTAATTCTGCTTCACTCTCACAGTTTTGCCCTCTCTCTGATGCCTGTTGATTACTCGCCTGTGTTTCTGCGTTGTTGTCTCCCTCATACTCCTCATTTGCTGCCTGGCGGATCTCACAAATCTTTCTGTCCCTGAGGTCCCTGAGGTCCTGCAGTCTTCTGATGTCTGCTTCTAGTTCCCGTGCTTCTTGCTTCATTCTTTCCTTTTCTCGCTGCCCCCATCTTTGTCTATACTCCTTTATGTCTTGCCCATTCCTCCAAACTTCGACTTCTCCTCTATCTCCACTATCCCTTTCATCAAAGGGCACTGCTTTATTCCTTCCAGGCTGGAATAGGGAGGGGGATACCCAGGGTCCCTTAGGCTGGGGTACAGAGTTGATTTTTTCTCCTGAAGCTCCTGACTTTCATGCTGTTTTTCGGGTTTTTCACCTGTGTTTGGGGGTATTCTTTTCCTGGTATGCTTTCCTCAGCCTTTCTCCTTCTATTCTAAACAATTTAAGCACGTCTAGTTCTTTTTCCTTTTTCGTTACTCGGATTTCTGATTTATCCTTAGGTTTATAGTTCTTGATTAACACTTCCATTCCATCACACATGTTTATATCAAACGTGCCTTCCTTGGGCCATTTCGTGACTAATTTTCCCCTTCTTTTATCCCATTTTTCAGTGTTTTTTAATATCCTCTTTGGATACGGGGAATTTCTTACTTAGTATTTCAACTGCAGTTATTTTATTCATTGTACTTGTCTTATTTTAGTGCACTTGGTCAGTCAGTTTAAATGCAGTCCTTGTTCTCACTCCGTTCCCGTCGCTATAGTCACTATGCTACCTACTACGCTATTTCTATTTTCTACAGTTCTACTATATTCCTTTAATATTTTGCAATTTTATTATTTTTATGTTATCCAATTATTCCAATTCTTGATCTGCCCGTACAAACCCCTCCTCACTTAGGGCGGTATCCACAGACCCTCTGATCCTGCCCGTACAGACCCCTAGCTAACCAGAGTAAACCCCCGGTTAACTAGAGCGGTATCCACAGACCCTCTGATCCTGCCCATACAGACCCCTAGCTGACCAGAGTAATCCCCGGTTAACTAGAGCGGTATCCACAGGACGCTTTATCCTGCCCGTACAGACCCCTAGCTGACCAGAGTGACCACCGGTTAACTAGAGCGGTATCCACAGGACGCC
>NC_135971.1:4146615-4178307 GCF_053455715.1 Rhinoraja longicauda | reverse complement strand
TTAACTTGTTTCGGTAAATTTGCAAATTGTCCCTAGTGCGTAGGTAGAATTATTGTACAGGGTGATCGCTGATCGGCACGGACACGGTGGGCCGAAGGGCCTGTTTCTGTGCTGTGTCTCTACAACCAAATACAACAAACGAAACATAAAGAGACAAAAGGACCCGCTGAGTTACTCCAGCACTCTGTGTGTCTTTTTCCTTTTGTAAAACCAGTATCCACGGATCCTTGTGTCTGCTGTTTGAAATTCTGTACCGTGACGCGGAGAGAACTCAAACACGGGTTATTTTTTTTAAGACTTTATTAAAACGTCATGTTAAAGGTGAAGAGTTACAAACGTCAGCGGAGCCACAGCGGGTGATGTGCGCGCCAGCGGGTCGCAGACTGGAGCCTGCGATGTTGTAATGAGGTGTTGCACTTTCTGACGTCGAACAAGGGCAGGACCCACACAGTGAACAGTAGTCCTCTGGGGAGTGTTGTAGAGCAGAGGGATCTAGGAGTTCAGGGGCATTGTTCCTTAAAGGTCGTGTGGCAGGTCGATAAGGCGGTCAAAAAGGCTTTTGGCACATTGGCCTTCATCAGTCCTTTAGGATGGAAGTTGGGAGGTCATGTTGCAGTTTGGGGATTAAATGGGAGCCGTTCAGCGCCGACCTGTTGTCCACCGGGTTTCTGCCCCACAGCCCCTGAGCCCCGCTCCTGACGCCGGTCCCGGGACCCGACCCTTTTACACACCCGGAGCGGAACCGGAGCAGATTCTCAGCCACTGGTCTTCCTCCCAAGTACCGAAGAAAGGATAAAGTTTCTCCGTGAATTTATTCCCAGTGAAGGTGTGGAGATGGGACTTGGTGTCCGCGTCGTAAAATGAAACTGTCCCGGACTCGTAACTGAGATAAACTCCCACCCTCCCGGGGGTGGGACGGGCGGGGAAATGGGATGGAGGGGAGATATCTGCATCAAACTTGTCATCCTGCTGCCTGATGCTCCAGACTCCAGTCTCGGGGGTCAGTGTGATCTCTCCCTTCCTCCCCACAGACTCCTCGGCGACTCCCAGACTCCAGCCCCTACTCCCCGCCACCTCCACCTCCCAGTAATGTCTCCCCGATGTGAATCCCTCCGATCCCAGCACACAACACTTGGCTGTAAACCTCTTCCCGGTGTCAGGGAGACTCCTCCAGGTCCGGGTCCGTCTCACCCTCTTCCGATCCTCAGACAGCTCGAGCACCAGATGCGCTGTTTCCACATCCAGGGTGACGGAGACTGGGGGGAGAAGCAGAGAATCAGAGAGTCCCCGGGGGTCGGGGGGAGACTCGGGCAGCGCGGCCTCGGGCACAGGTGGGCGGACAACAGAGAGATTTCCCGGGGTTGCACCCCAGGTACGGCGGGTGGGCAGGAGAAACCTTTCCCAACGTGGCGGAGTTGCACTTGTGCAGAGGGGAGAGAAGAAGATGCGGACAGCGAGATGTGGAGACGCCTCTGGTTTGTTTTATGTGGGGGGTGGGAGAGGGGGTCGGGGGAAACATTATTTTCAATCTCCTACCTTGCCGGAGATGCGATTGTTTTCTGGATCGTATCTCTGGTCGCTCTGCGGCTTAACATCAGGGAGCTGGAGGTCTTGCCTGGGACTGACCTTGAGTCCCCGCGGGCGCGTGGACTTATCATCTGAGCCTGCGATCCCTTGCCTTGGATCGACGCTCCAATGCAGCCTGCGGACTTTAACCTCAGAGCTCACAGTCTCGGGTTGAGACCGGTCGGGAGCTCCAAAAGCTACACGAGGTTCGACTGGTCCCGACCCGGGGTAGATCGCCGGCGCGGGGGAGCTGAGATCCCCCCCCCATGAAGGAGCTTGATCGCCCCGACGAGGAAGGCTCGCCGCCGGCTACGGGAGTCAAGATCATCCCGTCAACGGAAGGTTCGAGCCCCCGACCGCTGGAGGACAAAGCAGGGAGGGAGAGGGTGAGGAATGTGGAGAGGTCACTGTGGTGGATGTTCATGTTAAAATGTATTTTGTGTGTCCTGTTGCCTTTTACTGTTATGACTGTATGGCACATGAAGTTCCTCGTATGTTGCAAAACATACTTGGCTAATAAAGTTTTATTGTGATTGTGATAAGGAGCCGTGTTAGGCGGGTAGGATGAAACGGACTGGAGCGAGGAAAGGAGGGGACCGCGTGGGATTGGAGGTGTCGGAAGAGGAGTTACAGTTTACCAAGGTACAGCGAAAATATTTTGTTGAGTGCTAACCAGTCAGTCGAAAGACAATACATGATTACAATCAATACATTTCCAGATACATGATGTGGGAATAATGTTTAGTGCAATGTAAAGCCAGCAAGGTGCGATCAAGGATAGTCCGAGGATCACCAATGTGGAAGATAGTAGTTCAGCACTGCTCTCTGGTTGTTGTAGAACGATTCAGTTCCCTGATAACTGCTGGGAAGAAACTGTCCCTGAATCTGGAGGTGTGCGTTTTCACACTTCTGTACCTCTTGCCTGATGGGAGAGGGGAGAAGAGGGAGTGGCCAGGGTGAGACTCATCCTTGATTATGCTGCTGGCCTTGCCGAGGCAGCGGGAGGTATAAATGGAGTCAATGGCAGGAGTTTCGGGATTGCGGGAGAGCAGGGAGGAGAGTCTGGAACGGGAATGACGGACTGCGCTTCCTGCAAATTGGCATCTGGACCGCGCGCAACTCCACCAACATCCAACAGCAGGGACAAAACTCCTTGACCTGGAGGGATACTCCGTGGGGATCTGTGGATCTGTTGCCACGGGGTTTCCGTTTCTGATTTCAAACCCCGTGTCTGGAGAGAGCCGGCCGAGCGGAGGAAACGGTGGGGAAAACATTGCAATGAATAACAATAGACACTGGACAATAGGTGCAGGAGTAGGCCATTCGGCCCTTCGAGCCTTCACCACCATTGAATGTGATCATGGCTGATCATTCTCAATCAGTACCCCGTTCCTGCCTTCTCCCCATACCCCCTGACTCCGATATCCTTAAGAGCTCTATCTAGCTCTCTCTTCAATGCATTCAGAGAACTGGCCTCCACTGCCTTCTGAGGCAGAGAATTCCACAGATTTACAACTCTCTGACTGCAAACGTTTTCCCTCATCTCCGTTTTAAATGGCCTACCCCTTATTCTTAAACTGTGGCCCCTGGTTCTGGTCTCCCCCAACATTGGCAACATGTTTCCCCCCTCTAACGTGTCCAGCCCCTTAATAATCTTATATGTTTCGATAAGATCCCCTCTCATCCTTCTAAATTCCAGTGTAACAACGTTCAGCACATCATGCCCACTCTGCTCATTCACCCCCCCCCCCCCCACCCCTACATCTCCATCGTTTCGAATGCATGTGATCCAATCTCTACTTGTACTCTATCTCCCCCCTGGCTGACCTACAGGGAATCAGGAGGGCTAGAAAGAGCAATGAAGGATCCTTGTCGAGTCGGATGGAAGAAAATTCCAAGGTAAAGACATTAAACGCAAGCGATTAACAGTGAAGCGAGGGGGACCCCTGTTGGATAAAGGAGGTAATTGACGCCTGGAACGCGAGTAAGTTGAAGAGTCCCATGTCCAATATTAAATATGCCCTTTACATGCAATGAATCAGGGGCTCGTGGAATCAAGGGATATGGGGAGAAGGCAGGCACGGGTTATTGATTGTGGACGATCAGCCACGATCACAACGAATGGCGGTGCTGGCTTGAAGGGCCGAATGCCCTCGTCCTGCACCTATTTCCTATGTTTCTATGTTTCTAATACTTACAGGTCACGAACAATTATTTATGTTTTACCTCTTTTGACGGAATCAATCGTTTCTCTCAACACCGTGTTCAACAAAAATAGGTGATCGAACTTTCCAACGGCCAAGCTACGGTCTGCTACTGACAGC
Source organism: Rhinoraja longicauda (assembly GCF_053455715.1). NCBI lineage: Eukaryota > Metazoa > Chordata > Chondrichthyes > Rajiformes > Arhynchobatidae > Rhinoraja > Rhinoraja longicauda. The sequence continues at coordinate 4,174,417 of NC_135971.1, read as the reverse complement.
AATAGGTCAGCATCACTTATCCTGCAATAATTACACACCCGGTTATAAGACACGCATCAACGATTTCTGGGTTACTTTCCAAAACAGTGTAGAGTGTCTCACCTCCTCTTCTGACGAGTTTCCTCCTGAAATATAAAAAATCAGAAAGATCAATTAATTTACACTGAGCGTCCACATCGTGACAGCAGGGATTTCAGCCAAATTATTACAATTTCCCGACACATCCCAGCTCTTAATGCTGGCGCGGCGCCACATCAGTGCAGTATTATGTATTAATTACATGTAAAGTGTATATTTAATACGGGACTGATGGGGCGATTCAACCTCCTCTGGTTCCAGTCATGAATTACCTCATTTGTCCAACAGGTGTCACTCTCTCTTCACTGTTACCCTCTTACGTTTAATGTCTGTGTAACATGCCTTGGAATTTTCTTCTATCGTATTCGCCAAAGATCCTGCATTGCCCCTTCAAGCATGCCCTGATTCGTCTTGCACCTTATGGGTCAGCAAGAGGGGACCCAAGTCGTCTACCAACCTTTGTCTCCACAGACATCATGTTGCCACTTGTGACTAGATGTTCATGTCAGACTAGGAGAGGACTTGGCTTGAACAACATGTAAAATATGACAGGCTCAATGTGATAAGTACAACTACACTTCCCGATAAAGATGCAGCCAGTCCTGCGATTGAATGGGGTGTGCTAATGTGAGTGAGGTAGTAATATGGCCCCAGAACATCCTAGCGAGAGAATGTGATCAACCGGAAATAGTTGTGCATTTGGGCACGAACGACGTCTGGAAGAAGAGGAAGTAGATACTGCAACATGAGTTTAGAGAGTTAGGAAGAAGACTGAGAAGTAGGACGTCGAAGTTGGTTGTCTCTGGACTGCTGCCTGTACTTCGTGCTGGTGAGGGCAGGAACAGAGAGATCGGGGATATGAATGTATGGCTGAGGGGCTGGTGCAGGGAGCAGTGATTTAGATTTCTAGACCACTGGGATCTCTTCTGGGGTAGGGGTGACCTGTACAAGAGGGACGGGTTGCCCCTTAACAGCAGCGGTACTAACATTCTGGCAGGCAGGTTTGCTAATGCTACACGTGTGGCTTTAAACTAAATAGTGGGGGGGGGGGAGGGGTTGGCAAATTGGGAATATGAAGATGGAGTTAAAGGGGAAGCGTATACAGGAGAAATTGCAAAGGACTCTCGAATAAATGGGAAGGGAAGTTCTAGAAGGGATAAGGTGGTAAGGTCAGGCCCAATTGTGACCGGTGTGAGAGGGGAGGTGAATACCGAAATTAAAGTGTTGTGTTTAAATGCGCGAAGTATAAAAAATAAAGTGGATGTGCTTGAGGCTCAGTTAGACATTGGCAAGTATGATGTTGTGGAAATCACTGAGACATTAAAGTGTTGTATTTAAATGCGCGAAGTATAAAAAATAAAGTGGATGTGCTTGAGGCTCAGTTAGAACATTGGCAAGTATGATGTTGTGGAAAGCACTGAGAAATGGCTACAGGAGGACCAGGGCTGGGAACTGAATATTCAGGAGTACACAACATATAGAAAAGACAGACAGGTGGGCAGAGGGGTTGAGGTCGGTCTGTTGGTAAGGAATGATATTCACTCCCTTGCAAGGGGTGACATAGAATCAGGAGATGTAGAATCAGTATGGATAGAAATTAGGAATTGTAAGGGTAAAAAGACCCTAATGGGAGTTATCTACAGGCCCCCAAACAGTAGCCTCGACATAGGGTGTAAGTTGAATCAGGAGCTAAAATTGGCGTGTCACAAATGTAATGCTACGGTGGTTATGGGAGATTTCAACATGCAGGTCGACTGGGAAAATGAGGTTGGTAATGGACCCCAGGAAAGAGAGTTTTTTGGAGTGCCTCCGAGATGGATTCTTAGAACAGCTTGTACTGGAACCGACCAGGGAGAAGGCAATTCTGGATTTAGTGTTGTGTAATGAACCTGATCTGATAAGTGGACTTGAGGTAAAAGAGCCATTAGGAAGCAGTGATCACAATATGATAAGTTTTACTCTACAAATTGAGAGGGAGAAGGGAAAATCAGAAGTGTCAGTATTACAGTATAGCAAATGGGATTACAGAGGCATGAGGCAGGAGCTGGCCTGAATTGACTGGAAGGAGGCCCTGAAAGGAGGGAAGACGGTGGAACAGCAATGGCAGGTATTACTGGGAATAATGCAGAAGTTGCAGGATCAATATATCCCAAAGAGGAGGAACGATTCTAAGGGGAGTAAGAGGCACCCGTGGCTGACAAGGGAAGTCAAGGACAGCATAAAAATAAAAGAGAAGTATAACATAGCAAAGAAGAGTGGGAAGCCAAAGGATCGGGACTCTTTTAAAGAGCAGCAGAAGATAACAAAAAAGGCAATACGGGGAGAAAAGATGGGGTACGAGGGCAAACTAGCCAATAATATAAAGAAGGATAGTAAAAGCTTTTTTAGGTATGTGAAGAGGAAAAAATAGTCAAGGCAAATGTGGGTCCCTTGAAGACAGAAGCAGGGGAACAAGGTAATGGCAGATGAGTTAAACCGGTACTTTGGACCTGTCTTCACTAAGGAAGATACAAACAATCTCGCAGATGTTCTAGTGACCAGAGATCCTAGGGTGACGGAGGAACTGAAGGAAATTCACATTAGGCAGGAAATGGTGTGGTGTAGACTGATGGGACTGAAGGCTGATAATTCCCCAGGGCCTGATGGTCTGCATCCCAGGGTACTTAAGGAGGTGGCTCTAGAAATTGTGGACGCATTGAGAAGCGGTTGGAGCAGCGTCCGGGCGGTAGGTTTAAAAACCCAGCGTGGGGCTTTGTTCACCCAGAGGCCCAGGAGCGGTTGGAGGCGGTTGGAGCAGCGTCCGGGCGGTAGGTTTAAAAACCCAGCGCGGGGCTTTGTTCACCCAGAGGCCCAGGAGCGGTTGGAGACGGTTGGAGATAAAAACGTTCCCCTCACACTTCAAAAGAAGTGTTCTGGAGGAAGCCGCTGATTGGTGGAAGCGGACTAGAGGAAGCAGCTGATTGGGCGTAACCCCGGGGTTGTAATTCTGCTTTTTGTTCGTACTTTTAGTTAAGGGTCCGGTGAGTTCAGGGTTCAGTGAGTTCAGGGTTCAGTGAGTTCAGGGTTCAGTGAGTTAAGGGTTCAGTGAGTTAAGGGTTCAGTGAGTTCAGGGTTCAGTGAGTTCAGGGTTCATTGAGTTAAGGGTTCAGTGAGTTAATGGTTCAGTGAGTTAAGGGTTCAGTGAGTTAAGGGTTCAGTGAGTTAAGGGTTCAGTGAGTTAAGGGTTCAGTAAGTTAAGGGTTCAGTGCTTTTTAGTAAAGGTACAGTTTAAAGGATTAAGAGGGATTTGATTTAATTTGGGGGTAAGACATGTCAGATGAGATCGGCCCCGTGGAGTGCTCATCCTGCAACATGTGGGAGATCAGGGATATTGTCGGTGTCCCTGATGACTACGTGTGCAGGAAGTGTGTCCAGCTGCAGCTCCCGGCAAACCGCATTGAACGGTTGGAGCTGCGGTTGGACTCATTCTGGAGCATCCACGATGCTGAGAAGGTCGTGGATAGCACGTATAGTGAGTTGGCCACACCACAGGTAAAAGATAAGCGAACAGAAAGGAAACGGGTGGCCACTAGCCAGCGTAGCAGTAGGCAGGTAGTGCAGGAGTCCCCTGCGGTCATCTCCCTCCTAAACAGATATACCATTTTGGATACTGTTGGGGGAGATGGCTCATCAGGGGAAGGCAGCAGCAGCCAAGTTCATGGCACCGTGGGTGGCTCTGCGGCAAAAGAGGGGAGGAAAAAGAGTGGAAGGGCTATAGTGATAGGGGATTCAATTGTAAGGGGAATAGATAGGCGTTTCTGCGGCGCAAACGAGACTCCAGGATGGTATGTTGCCTCCCTGGTGCAAGGGTCAGGGATATCTCTGAGCGGCTGCAGGACATTCTGAAGGGGGAGGGTGAGCAGCCAGTTGTTGTGGTGCACGTCGGCACCAACGATTTAGGTAAAAAACGGGATGAGGTCCTACAAGGTGAATTTAGAGAGCTAGGAGATAAACTAAAAAGTAGGACCTCAAAGGTAATAATCTCTGGATTACTACCAGTGCCACGTGCTAGTCAGAGTAGGAATAGGAGGATATTTCAGATGAATACATGGCTTGAAAAATGGTGCAAGGGGGAGGGATTCAAATTTTTAGGACATTGGAACCAGTTCTGGGAGAGGTGGGACCAGTACAAACAGGACGGTCTGCACCTGAGCTGGAATGGAACCAATGTCCTAGGGGGAGTGTTTGCTAGTGCTGTCGGGGAGGATTTAAACTAATGTGGCAGGGGGGTGGGACCAGGAGCAGAGAGACAGAGGGGTGTAAAATGAGGGTAGAAGCAACAGGTAGCAAGGTGAAAAGTAAAAGTGGTAGGCAGACAAATCCAGGGCAAAAATCAAAAAGGGCCACTTTTCAACATAATTGTATAAGCGGTAAGAGAGTTGTAAAAACAAGCCTGAAGGCTTTGTGTCTCAATTCAAGGAGTATACGTAATAAGGTGGATGAATTAAATGTGGAGATAGTTATTAATGATTATGATATAGTTGGGATTACGGAGACATGGCTCCAGGGTGACCAAGACTGGGAGCTCAACATCCAGGGATATTCTATATTCAGGCGGGATAGACAGAAAGGAAAAGGAGGTGGGGTAGCATTACTGGTTAGAGAGGAGATTAAAGCAGTGGAAAGGAAGGACATTAGCTTGGAGGAAGTGGAATCGATATGGGTAGAGCTACGGAACACTAAGGGGCAGAAAACGCTAGTGGGAGTTGTGTACAGGCCACCTAACAGCAGTAGTGAGGTTGGGGATGGCATCAAGCAGGAAATTAGAAATGCATGCACTAAAGGTGCAGCAGTTATAATGGGTGACTTCAATCTACATATAGATTGGGTGAACCAAACTGGCAGGGGTGCTGAGGAAGAGGATTTCTTGGAATGTTTGAGAGATGGTTTTCTAAACCAACATGTCGAGGAACCAACGAGAGAACAGGCCATTCTAGACTGGGTATTGAGTAATGAGGAAGGGTTAGTTAGCAGTCTTGTTGTGCGAGGCCCCTTGGGCAAGAGTGATCATAATATGGCAGAGTTCTTCATTAGGATGGAGAGTGACAAAGTCGATACAGAAACAAGTGTTCTCAACTTAAAGAAAGGTAACTTTGAGGGTATGAGGCGTGAATTGTCCAAGATAGACTGGCGATTGATGCTGAAAGGGTTGACGGACATGCAATGGAAGGCATTTAAAGGTCGCATGGATGAACTACAACAAGTGTTCATCCCAGTTTGGCAAAAGAACAAACCAGCAAAGATAGTGCATCCGTGGCTAACAAGGGAAATCAAGGATAATATTAAAACAAAAGATGAAGCATACAGATTAGCCAGAAAAAGTAGCATACCAGAGGACTGGGAGAAATTCAGAGTCCAGCAGAGGAGGACAAAGGGCTTAATTAGGAAAGGGAAAATAGACTATGAGGGGAAAACTGGCAATGAACATAAAAACAGACTGCAAAAGCTTTTATAGATATGTCAAGAGAAAAAGATTAGTTAAGGCAAATGTAGGTCCCTTGCAGTCGGAAACAGGTGAATTGATCATAGGGAACAAGGAGATGGCAGACCAATTGAACAAATACTTTGGTTCTGTCTTCACTAAGCAAGACATAAACCGTCTGCCGGAAATAGCGGGGGACTGGTGGTCTAATGAGATGGAGGAACTGAGGGAAATCCAGGTTAGTCGGGAAGTGGTGTTAGGTAAATTAAATGGATTAAAGGCAGATAAATCCCCAGGGCCAGATAGGCTGCATCCCAGAGTGCTTAAGGAAGTAGCCTCAGAAATAGTGGATGCATTAGTGATACTTTTTCAAAACTCTTTAGATTCTGGAGTAGTTCCTGAGGACTGGAGGGTAGCTAATGTAACCCCACTTTTTAAAAAGGGAGGGAGAGAGAAAACGGGGAATTATAGACCAGTTAGCCTAACATCGGTAGTGGGGAAAATGCTAGTCAGTTATTAAAGATGTGATAGCATCACATTTGGAAAGTGGTGAAATCATCGGACAAAGTCAGCATGGATTTATGAAAGGCAAATCATGTCTGACGAATCTTATAGAATTTTTCGAGGATGTAACTAGTAGAGTGGATAAGGGAGAACCAGTCGATGTGTTATATCTGGACTTTCAGAAGGCCTTCGACAAGGTCCCACATAGGAGATTGGTGTACAAACTTAAAGCACACGGTATTGAGGGTTCAGTTTTGAGGTGGATAGAAAATTGGTTGGCGGACAGGAAGCAAAGAGTAGAAATAAACGGGTCCTTTTCGGAATGGCAGGCAGTGACTAGTGGGGTACCGCAAGGCTCAGTGCTGGGACCCCAGTTATTTACAGTGTATATTAATGATTTGGACGAGGGAATTGAATGCAACATCTCTAAGTTTGCGGATGACACGAAGCTGGGTGGCAGTGTTAGCTGCGAGGAGGATGCTAGGAGGCTGCAGAGTGACTTGGATAGATTAGACGAGTGGGCAAATGCATGGCAGATGCAATATAATGTGGATAAATGTGAGGTTATCCACTTTGGCGGCAAGAACAGGAAAGCAGAGTATTACCTGAATGGTGACCGATTGGGAGAAGGGGAGATGCAACGTGACCTGGGTGTCATGGTGCACCAGTCATTGAACGCAAGCATGCAGGTGCAGCAGGCAGTGAAGAAAGCGAATGGTATGTTGGCATTCATAGCAAGAGGATTTGAGTTTAGGAGCAGGGAGGTTGTGCTGCAGTTGTACAGGGCCTTGGTGAGACCGCACCTGGAGTATTGTGTGCAGTTTTGGTCTCCTAACCTGAGGAAAGACGTTCTTGCCTTAGAGGGAGTACAGAGAAGGTTCACCAGATTAATCCCTGGGATGGCGGGACTTGCATATGAGGAAAGACTGGATAGACTGGGCTTGTACTCGCTGGAATTTAGAAGACTGAGGGGGGATCTTATACAAACATATAAAATTCTTAAGGGGTTGGAGAGGCTAGATGCGGGAAGATTGTTCCCGAGGTTGGGGGAGTCCAGAACCAGGGGTCACAGCTTAAGGATAAGGGGGAAGTCTTTTAGGACCGTGATGAGAAAACATTTCTTCACACAGAGAGTGGTGAGTCTGTGGAATTCTCTGCCACAGAAGGTAGTTGAGGCCAGTTCATTGGCTATATTTAAGAGGGAGTTAGATGTGGCCCTTTTTGCTAAAGGGATCAGGGGGTATGGAGAGAAGGCAGGTACAGGCTACTGAGCTGGATGATCAGCCATGATCATATTGAATGGCGGTGCAGGCTCGAAGGGCCGAATGGCCTACTCCTGCACCTATTTTCTATGTTTCTATTTCCCAATGTTCTATAGATTCAGAATCAGTTCCTGTGGATTGGAGGGTAGCTAATGTTATCCCACTTTTTAAGAAAGGAGGGAGAGAGAAAAAGGGAGGACGAAATTGCGGAGCATTTGGATAGCAGTAAGAGGGTCGTTCCGAGCCAGCATGGATTTACAAAGGGGAAATCATGCGTGACTAACCTTCTGGAATGTTTTGAGGATGTAACTAGGAAAAATGACAGGGGAGAGTTGGAGGATGTGGTGTACCTCAACTTTCAGAAAGCTTTCGACAAGGTCCCACATAGGAGATTAGTGGGTAAAATTAGAGCACATGGTATTGGGGGTAGGGTACTGACATGGATGGAAAATTGGTTGACAGACAGAAAGCAGAGTGGGGATAAATGGGTCCCATTCAGAATGGCAGGCAGTGACTAGTGGGGTACCGCAAGGCTTGGTGCTGGGACCGCAGCTATTTACAATATACATTAATGACTTGGATGAAGGGATTAAAAGTACCATTAGCAACTTTGCAGATGATACAAAGCTAGGTGGTAGTGTGAACTGTGAGGAAGATGCTATGAGGTTGCAGGGTGACTTGGACAGGCTGTGTGAGTGGGCGGATTCATGGCAGATACAGTTTAATGTGGGTAAGTGTGCGGTTAAAACAGGAAGGCAGAGTATTATCTGAATGGTGTCAAGTTAGGAAAAGGGACGTACAACGAGATCTGGGTGTCCTAGTGCATCGGTCACTGAAAGGAAGCATGCAGGTACAGCAGGAAGTGAAGGCAGCCAATGGAACGTTGGCCTTCATAACAAGAGGAGATGAGTACAGAAGCAAAGAGGTCCTACTGCAGTTGTACAGGGTCCTAGTGAGACCGCACGTGGAGTACTGTGTGCAGTTTTGGTCTCCAAATTTGAGGAAGATTATTCTTGCTATTAAGGGCGTGCAGCGTAGGTTTACTAGGTAAATTCCCGGAATGGCGGCAATGTCATATGTTGCAAGAGTGGAGTGACGAGGCTTGTATACACTGGAATTTAGAAGGATGAGAGGGGATCTTATCGAAACGTATAAGATTATTAAGGGGTTGGATACGCTAGAGGCAGGAAACATGATCCCAATGTTGAGGGACACCAGAACCAGGGGCCACAGTTTAAGAATAAGGGGTAGGCCATTGAGAACGGAGATGATGAAAAACTTTTTCAGTCAGAGAGTTGTGAATCTGTGGAATTCTCTGCCTCAGAAGGAAGTGGAGGCCAATTCTTTAAATGCATTCAAGAGAGAGCTAGATAGAGCTCTTAAGGATAACGGAGTCAGGGGGTATGGGGAGAAGGCACGAACGGGGTACTGATTGAGAATGATCAGCCATGATCACATTGAATGGCGGTGCTGGCTCAATGGGCCGAATGGCCTACTCCTGCACCTATTGTCTATTGTCTAAACCATTTATTTGGAGACACAAGGTGCTGCATAGAGTGAAATCGTGATCAGGCCAGCCAGCACCTGAGGAGGGAAATGTACACATGACGTTTCTGGACAGGAGCCTCTTTAAATCTTCTGGAATAGATGTGGGAGGTGAAGGGAAGAAAGTGGGGCAATAAATGGCAAGCGATAGGTGAAGCTGTGTGATGACGGACATATGACAGACTGATGGATATGCCTGCGGCTGATGGCGAAGGGGATAAAACTTGCTACTGAATTGGAATCTGGCCAGGAACATAAATGGGGAATGCAATGGAAGGGATGGGGTGGAAATCAACAGGAGAGAATGTGTTGGGTTCCCAGTAGGAAGGGTTGGGGGATCAGCGGTTGGAGAAGGGGAACCAACGTGGTGACGGGGACTGGGGATGAAAAGAAATGCCTGGGGGGAACAATTGGAGGAACAGGGACGTCTGAAGGGGATAAGGTTTACCTGTAACAGGAGAATATATGTTACATGTTGGGTTGCCGTCTGCTCAAAATATGAGGTGTTCGTCTTCCCTACCGACTGGGCTGTTTCAATCAGCCCTGAATTATTGGGAAATTCTGCATTTATTTCAGACTGTTACCCACTATTTTGTGATTGTGGCCTTGTGGAAGCTAACTTTGGGGAAACCATTTTGTGGCACCTTTGGAGGACATTTTGTGCTGGGAAGTTAGAAACCTTAGCAGCTTGTTAGAAAGATCTGTACAAAAGCTTGTTTTGGTTATTGTATTGAAAACAGGCTTTTGCAAGGTAGTCCTTCACATTCATGGACACCTGCAGATAAGAAGTTGCTTCCCATGGTTCAGAAGTTGTTTTTATGGGTTTGTTGTTGAGTTCTGGACATTTCAATGTTCTGAACTACATGTTATGGTACCTCCTTATCGCCTAACGGTACCTCCCGAAAGTGACCCATTCCTTCTCTCCCGAGATGCTGCCTGACCTGCTGAGTTACTCCAGCATTTTGTGAATAAATCGATTTGTACCAGCATCTGCAGTTATTTTCTTATACCTCTCTAATCATGTTAGCTATGTGACTCCCTTTACTCCCCTGTACTCCTGTTTGACTCCCTAACACAATTAAAGGAACTCTATTATGGGAACTCTACTATGTATCTGCTGAGACCGCTTTATGCTATGTAACCATGGAAAATTACTGCATCTGCTTTGTGCTGTTTTCAACTGTATAAATGCTGACTGTAATCAGTATGTTCTTTGAGAGGACAGAAGCAGGTGCTTGAGCGAACAACTGTGCACTCAGGTCTCTGTGTCTCTCCCACCTTGGTGTTTCAGTAAAACGATTTAACTGAGTCTTGTGTTTTGCGTACTTATTTTAGAGATAAGTCGAGTCGACTTTCACAGCCTTACATTGAATCAAATTGAATTTGTAACTCCCTACCTTCAGAAATATCAAACTGTCCGTTTGGCTCATCCGCTCCTGCAGCTTTAAGAGTTTCTCTTGAATAGAGTTTATCTCCTCTTGAATCGCTCGTAGATTATTCTCCATTGGATTTAGAACGCTCTCCTCTTCTTCCCGGAGATCCTTGAGAAAGAGCGATGTGATGTAGGTCAACAGGTTCTGTGACTGTCAAATGAAAGGTGAAGGTCAATATTATCGAGCCTGGAATCTAAGACAATAGCACAAGGTCAGAGAAGGGAAACTGGAAACCTTACCCGGACTCCAGAAATCTTCTCTTTCTGTTGCTGCTCCATTTCCTCCACCGCTGATTTATTTTTTGTGAGAATCTCCAAGGAAGTTTTAATCTGCTCCTGAGATTGAGATTCAGATTCAGTCAGTGAAAGAATTAGACCAGACGGAACCAATAAACTGCAGACACGAAACTGCACATGAAAGTTTACAAAAAGACACAAACTGCTGGAGAACTCATCGGGTCGTGGAGCGTATCAGCAGAGAGCCGCGGCTGTCTCACCTGGAAGGACTGCTGGAGTCCCTGCATGGACGTGAGGGAGAAGGTACAGGGACAGGTGTTTCATCTCCAGCGGTGGCTGGGGCAAGTACCTGGGGAAGGGCTGGTTTGGGTGGGAGGCTGGGTGAACCGAACAGTCGCCGAGGGAGCGGGGTCCGCAAAAGGCAGAATTGAAAATTCATCAGCTAATCAAATTCTGTTTGCTTTTACCTTGTAGCTTTCAACAGCTTCTTTAATCGACATGAAGCGATGCTCTTTGTGTTCCTGGTCGTCTCGGCAGATCAGGCAGACCAGTTTCTTGTCGGTTTCACAAAACAGCTTCAGTTCTTCCTGATGTTCCTCGCAGAGAAGTTTACTTTCCTTCCCTTCCGTGTTCAGGCTCAGTGCTCGAATTTTCTCAACAATACTCGCCCGATTTTCTTTGAGGGTGCGGTCTGCCTGCACCTTGCTACATACCGGGCAGGAGTTTCTCCCCTCTTTGTCCCAACTCTGTGTGATACAGGAGCGGCAGAAGTTGTGCCCGCACTCCAGTATAACCGGATCGGTGAAGAAATCCGAGCAATTGGGACAAATCAAGCCTTCAGTTAAACTCTGGATCTGGTGTTTCGAAGCCATTTTTAATTCCGAGAACTTCTTGGTTCAAAACGCTTCCGCCTTCAGGAAGCTGCGAAACCGCACAGAACTACAACTGTCAACGACACGCCCTGCAGTGCGTGGGGAATTGATTCTGTGCTGAATAACGTTGTTTTGCTGTGAGTGTTCAGGGTGAAGGGCCACTGGCAATCTGCCACTGATTACACACCAGCAAGAGGCTGTTAACCCCTCCAGCCCCGGAGAGCAGCACAGTGAGCCAGACCCCCCCCCCTCCCCCCCCCCCACTCGCAGCCCAGTCTGACTTTGATCAACAGGAGCACACGAGGAACTGCAGATGCTGCTTTACAAATAAATGACACAAAGCGATCGGGTAATTCCACGGACCAGGAAGACTATCTGGAGAATTTGGATTGGGGTTCCTCCAGTTTACGTGAATTCGAGAGCAGCAATTCGTAGCAGCAATCAGCAGCAGCACCAAGCTGTGTTGCTTGGGAAGTATTGTGTGGAGATAGTAAGGAGTAAGACCTGTGTGATCTCCCGGACAAGTTTCGATCGCCTAGCTTGGGGTCGGAGAGGAATTTCCCGGATTTTTTTCCCCAAATTGGCTTGGGTTTTTTATCCGGTTTTTCGCCTCTCCCAGGAGATCACTCAGTTCTTTTGGGTGGGCGGTTGGAGCGGTTGGAGCAGCGGCCGGGCGGTAGGTTTAGAAACCGAGCACGGGGCTTTGTTTGGGGAGTATGAGTGCCAGGGCAGTTTATTGTTCTGGGTGTCGGATGTGGGGAATCTGGGAGTCTGATAGTCTTCCAGACATCAACATCTGCGCCAGGTGCGACGTGATGGGGCTCCTAAGGGACCGTATTAGGAACCTGGAGCGGCAGATTGATGACCTCCGTCCGGTCAGGGAGAGTTAGGAGGTTATAGAGAGGAGTTATAAAGAGGTGGTCACTCCAAGACCACGGGAGGTAGACAAGTGGGTCACGGTTAGGGGGGGCAAGGAGCAGAGGCAGGGACTAGAGAGTACCCCAGTGGATGTAACCCTTGGTAATAAATACTCCTGTTTAGGTACTGTTGGGGAGTATAGCCTACCTGGGGGCAGCGACGGCGCCCGGGCCTCTGGCACGGAGTCCGGCCCTGTTGCTCAGAAGGGTAGGGAAAGGAAGAAGTGAGCGATAGTGATAGGGGACTCTATAGTGAGGGGGTCAGATAGGCGAATCTGTGGACGCAGTCGGGAGACCCGGATGGTAGTTTGCCTCCCTGGTGCCAGTGACCGGGATGTATCTGAACGTGTCCAAGATATCCTGAAAAGGGAGGGAGAGGAGCCAGAGGTTGTGGTACATATAGGTACCAACAATATAGGTAGGATAAGGGAAGAGGTCCTGAAAGGAGAATTTAGGGGGCTAGGAAGAGAGTTTAAAAAAAGGACTTCCAAAATGATAATCTCATGCTTACTGCCTGTGCCATGCGATAGTGAGAATAGGAATGGAGTGAGGTGGAGGATAAATACGTGGCTGAGGGACTGGTGCAGGGAGCAGGGATTCAAGTTTCTGGATCATTGGGACCTCTTCTGGGGGAAGTATGACCAGTACAAAAAGGACGGGTTGCATCTGGTCCAGAGGGCAACCAATATCCTGGCGGGGAGATTTGCTAAGGTAATTGCGGAGGCTTTAAACTAGTACGTTTGGGGGGAGGGACTCAAACACAGATAGCTAATAGGCAGTGTGTGAGGCAGGTGGCAGAAAAGGGAAACACTCAGACCCAATATGTAGCAGAGAAAGAAGTGAAAATAAATAAACTGAGAATAAGAAATGATGGGTCCCTTAAATGTGTATATTTTAATGCTAGGAGCATTGTAAGAAAGGTGGATGAGCTTAGAGCCTGGATTGACATTTGGAAGTATGATGTTGTGGCGATCAGTGAAACATGGTTGCAGGAGGGTTGCGATTGGCAATTAAATATTCCAGGATTTCATTGTTTCAGATGTGATAGAATCGGAGGGGCAAGAGGTGGGGGTGTTGCATTGTTTGTCAGGGAGGATATCACAGCGGTGCTTTGGCAGGATAGACTAGAAGGCTCGATTAGGGAGGCTGTTTGGGTGGAACTCAGAAATGAGAAAGGCTTAGCAACACTTATAGGGGTGTATTATAGACCGCCAAATGGGGAACGAGAATTGGAAGAGCAAATATGTAAGGAGATAGCAGATATTAGTAGTAAGCACAGAGTAGTGATTGTGGGTGATTTCAATTTTCCGTACATAGACTGGGAATCACATTCTGTTAAAGGGCTGGATGGTTTGGAGTTTGTAAAATGTGTGCAGGATAGTTTTTTGCAGCAATACGTAGAGGTACCTACCAGAGAAGCGGCAGTGTTGGACCTCCTGTTGGGAAATGAGACGGGTCAGGTGACGGAGGTATATGTTGAGGAGCACTTTGGGTCTAGTGATCACAATGCCATTGGTTTCAATATAATTATGGAGAAGGTCAAATCTGGACCAAGGGTTGAGATTTTGGATTGGAGAAAGGCTAATTTTGACGAGATGAGAAAGGATTGTCGTATGTTGAAAGGCTGGAGCGATTGGGCTTGTATACACTGGAATTTAGGATGAGTGGGGATCTTATTGAAACATATAAGATAATTAGGGGATTGGACACATTAGAGGCAGGAAACATCTTCCCAATGTTGGGGGAGTCCAGAACAAGGGGCCACAGTTTAAGAATAAGGGGTAGGCCATTTAGAACGGAGATGAGGAAGAACTTTTTCAGTCAGAGAGTGGTGAAGGTGTGGAATTCTTTGCCTCAGAAGGCAGTGGAGGCCAGTTCGTTGGATGCTTTCAAGAGAGAGGTGGATAGAGCTCTTAAGGATAGCGGAGTGAGGGGGTATGGGGAGAAGGCAGGAACGGGGTACTGATTGAGAGTGATCAGCCATGATCGCATTGAATGGCGGTGCTGGCTCGAAGGGCTGAATGGCCTACTCCTGCACCTATTGTCTATTGTCTATTGTCTATTGATTTAAAAGGAGTGAAATGGGACATTTTGTTTTATGAAAAGGATATAATAGAGAAATGGAGGATATTTAAAAGTGAAATTTTGAGAGTACAGAGTCTTTATGTCCCTGTTCGGTGGAAAGGAAAGAATAATAATTTGAAAGAGCCGTGGTTTTCCAGGGAAATTGGACACTTGGTTCAGAAAAAGAGGGAGATATACAATAAATATAAGCGGCAGGGAGTAAATGAGGTTCTTGAGGAATATAAAGAATGTAAAAGGAATCTTAAGAAGGAAATTAGAAAAGCAAAAAAAAGATATGAGGTTGCTTTGGCAAGTAATGTAAAGTAAACCCCAAGGGGTTCTACAGATATGTCAATAGCAAAAGGATAGCGAGGGATAAAATTGGTCCATTAGAGAGTCAGGGTGGACAGCTATGTGCTGAGCCGGAAGAAATGGGGGAGATATTAAACAATTTCTTTTCTTCGGTATTCACCGAGGAGAAGGATATTGAATTATGTGAGGTAAGCGAAACAAGTAGAGTAGTGATGGAAATTATGAGGATCAAAGAAGAGGAGGTACGGACACTTTTGAAAAATATAAAAGTGGATAAGTCTCCAGGTCCAGATAGGATATTCTCTAGGACATTGAGGGAAGTTAGTGCAGAAATAGCAGGGTCTATGACGGAAATATTTCAAATGTCATTAGAAACGGGGATGGTGCCGGAAGATTGGCACATTGCGCATGTTGTGCCTTTGTTTAAAAAAGGTTCTAAAAGTAAACCTAGCAATTATAGACCTGTTAATTTGACGTCTGTGGTGGGAAAATGAATGGAAAAGATACTTAGGGACAACAAAGGCTGGTGGGTGTATGGGACAAGCTCCCATCAGCCGCAGTAGCAGAAATCAGCAGCAGTCAGCAGCAATCAGCAGTAGCAGTAGTAGCAGCTTGGGAAGTATTGTGTGGAGATAGTAAGGAGTAAGACCTGTGTGATCTCCCGGACAAGTTTCGATCGCCTAGCTTGGGGTCGGAGAGGAATTTCCCGGATTTTTTTCCCCAAAATGGCCTGGGTTTTTAATCCGGTTTTTCGCCTCTCCCAGGAGATCACTCAGTTCTTTTGGGTGGGCGGTTGGAGCGGGTGGAGCAGCGGCCGGGCTGTAGGTTTAGGAACCGAGCACGGGGCTTTGTTTGGGGAGTATGAGTGCCAGGGCAGTTTATTGTTCTGGGTGTCGGATGTGGGGAATCTGGGAGTCTGATAGTCTTCCAGACATCCACATCTGCACCAGGTGCGACGAGATGGGGCTCCTAAGGGGCCGTATTAGGAACCTGGAGCGGCAGATTGATGACCTCCGTCTGGTTAGGGAGAGTGAGGAGGTTATAGAGAGGAGTTATAAAGACGTGGTCACTCCAAGACCACGGGAGGTAGACAAGTGGGTTACGGTTAGGGGGGGGGCAAGGAGCAGAGGCAGGGACTTGAGAGTACCCCAGTGGATGTACCCCTTGGTAATAAATACTCCTGTTTAGGTGTTGTTGGGGAGTATAGACTACCTGGGGGCAGCGACGGCGCCCGGGCCTCTGGCACGGAGTCCAGCCCTGTTGCTCAGAAGGGTTGGGAAAGGATGAAGAGAGCGATAGTAATAGGGGACTATAGTGAGGGGGTCAGATAGGCGATTCTGTGGATGCAGTCGGGAGACCCGGATGGTGGTTTGCCTCCCTGGTGCCAGTGTCCGGGATGTGTCTGAGCGTGTCCAGGATATCCTGAAAGGGGAGGGAGAGGAGCCAGAGGTCGTGGTACATATAGGTACCAACAATATAGGTAGGATAAGGGAAGAGGTGCTGAAAGGAGAATTTAGGGGGCTGGGAAGAGAGTTAAAAAAAAGGACTTCCAAAGCGATAATCTCAGGCTTACTGCCTGTGCCACGCGATAGTGAAAATAGGAATGGAGTGAGGTGGAGGATAAATACGTGGCTGAGGGACTGGTGCAGGGAGCAGGGATTCAAGTTTCTGGATCATTGGGACCTCTTCTGGGGGAAGTATGACATGTACAAAAAGGACGGGTTGCATCTGAACCTGAGGGGAACCAATATTCTGGCGGGGAGATTTACTAAGGTAATTGCGGAGGGTTTAAACTAGTACGGTTGGGGGGAGGGACTCAAACACAGATAGCTAATAGGCAGTGTGTGAGGCAGGAAGCAGAAAAGGGAAACACTCAGACCCAATATGTAGGAGAGAAAGAAGTGAAAAGAAATAAACTGAGAATAAGAAATGATGGGTCCCTTAAATGTGTATATTTTAATGCTAGGAGCATTGTAAGAAAGGTGGATGAGCTTAGAGCCTGGATTGACATCTGGAAGTATGATGTTGTGGCGATCAGTGAAACATGGTTGCAGGAGGGTTGCGATTGGCAATTAAATATTCCAGGATTTCATTGTTTCAGATGTGATAGAATCGGAGGGGCAAGAGGTGGGGGTGTTGCATTGCTTGTCAGGGAGGATATCGCAGCCGTGCTTTGGCAGGATAGACTAGAAGGCTCGATTAGGGAGGCTGTTTGGGTCGAACTCAGAAATGAGAAAGGCTTAGCAACACTTATAGAGGTGTATTTATAGACCGCCAAATAGGGAACGAGAATTGGAAGAGCAAATATGTAAGGAGATAGCAGATATTAGTAGTAAGCACAGAGTGGTGATTGTGGGTGATTTCAATTTTCCGTACATAGACTGGGAATCACATTCTGTTAAAGGGCTGGATGGTTTGGAGTTTGTAAAATGTGTGCAGGATAGTTTTTTGCAGCAACACGTAGAGGTGCCTACCAGAGAAGGGGCAGTGTTGGACCTCCTGTTAGGAAATGAGACGGGTCAGGTGACGGAGGTATGTGTTCAGGAGCACTTTGGGTCTAGTGATCACAATGCCATTAGTTTCAATATAATTATGGAGAAGGTCAAATCTGGACCAAGGGTTGGGATTTTGGATTGGAGAAAGGCTAATTTTGAGGAGATGAGAAAGGATTTAAAAGGAGTGAAATGGGACATTTTGTTTTATGAAAAGGATATAATAGAGAAATGGAGCATATTTAAAGGTGACATTTTGAGAGTACAGAGTCTTTATGTCCCTGTTCGGTGGAAAGGAAAGAATAATAATTTGAAAGGGCCGTGGTTTTCCAGGGAAATTAGACACTTGGTTCGGAAAAAGAGGGAGATATACAATAAATATAAGCGGCAGAGAGTAAATGGGGTTCTTGAGGAATATAAAGAATGTAAAAGGAATCTTAAGAAGGAAATTAGAAAAGCGAAAAAAAGATATGAGGTTGCTTTGGCAAGTAATGTAAAGTAAACCCCAAGGGGTTCTACAGATATGTCAATAGGAAAAGGATAGCGAGGGATAAAATTGGTCCATTAGAGAGTCAGAGTGGACAGCTATGTGCTGAGCCGGAAGAAATGGGGGAGATATTAAACAATTAATTTTCTTCGGTATTCACCAAGGAGAAGCATATTGAATTATGTGAGGTAAGCGAAACAAGTAGAGTAGTGATGGAAATAATGAGGATCAAAGAAGAGGAGGTACGGACACTTTTGAAAAATATAAAAGTGGATAAGTCTCCAGGTCCTGATAGGATATTCCCTAGGACATTGAGGGAAGTTAATGCAGAAATAGCAGTGTCTATGACGGAAATATTTCAAATGTCATTAGAAACAGGGATGGTGCCGGAAGATTGGCGCATTATGCATGTTGTGCCTTTGTTTAAAAAAGGTTCTAAAAGTAAACCTAGCAATTATAGACCTGTTAGTTTGACGTCTGTGGTGGGAAAATTAATGGAAAAGATACTTAGGGACAATATATATAATCACATGGATAAACAAGGCCTAATTAGAAACAGTCAACATGGATTTGTGCCTGAAAGGTCATGCTTGACTAATCTTGTTGATTTTTTTGAAGAGGTTACCAGGGAAATTAATAAGGGCAAGGCTGTGGATGTTGTCTATATGGACATCAGTAAGGCATTTGACAAGGTTCCACATGGAAGGTTGATTAAGAAGGTTAAATCGTTGGGTATTAATAGTGAGGTTGCAAGATGGATTCAACAATGGCTGAATGGGAGATACCAGAGGGTAATGGTTGACAACTGTATGTCAGTTTGGAGGCCAGTGTCTAGTGGAGTACCCCAAGGATCTGTGTTGGGTCCACTGTTGTTTGTCATTTACATTAATGATCTGGATGAGGGTGTGGCAAATTGGATTAGTAAGTATGCAGATGATACTAAGATAGGTGGTGTAGTTAATAATGAAGTAGATTTTCAAAGTCTACAGAGAGACTTGGGCCTTTTGGAAGGTTGGGCTGAAAGATGGCAGATGGAGTTTAATGCTGATAAGTGTGAGGTGCTGCATTTTGGTAGGACAAATCAAAATAGGATGTACAGGGTAAATGGTAGGGAATTGAGGAATGCAGTGGAACAGAGGGATCTGGGAATAACTGTGCATTGTTCCCTGCAGGTGGAATCTCATGTGGATAGGGTGGTGAAGAAGGCGTTTGGTATGCTTGCCTTTATAAATCAGAGCATCGAATATAGAAGTTGGGATGTAATGTTAAAATTGTACAGGGCATTGGTGAGGCCGAATCTGGAGTATGGTGTGCAGTTCTGGTCGCCAAATTATAGGAAGGATGTCGACAAAATGGAGAGGGTACAGAGGAGATTTACTAGAATGTTGCCTGGGTTTCAGCACTTGGGCTACAGAGAGAGGTTGAACAGATTGGGTCTTTATTCTTTGGAGCGTAGAAGGTTGAGGGGGGACTTGATAGAGGTTTTTAAAATTTTAAGAGGGACGGACAGAGTTGATGTGGGTAGGCTTTTCCCTTTGAGGGTGGGGAAGATTCCAACAAGGGGACATAGCTTCAGCATTGAGGGACAAAAGTTTAGGGGTAACATGAGGGGTAACTTCTTTACTCAGAGGGTGGTGGCTATATGGAATGAGCTTCCGGTGGAAGTGGTGGAGGCAGGCTCGATTTTATTATTTAAGAGTAAATTGGATAAGTATATGGATAAGAGGGGATTAGAGGGTTATGGTCTGAGAGCAGGTAGATGAGACTAGATCAGAGAGAGTGGTCGGCGTGGACTGGTAGGGCCGAACGGGCCTGTTTCCGTGCTGTAGTTGTTATATGGTTATTATATGATTATATGGTTATATATGGTAATTACGTGAGAGCACGGGTAAATGGTCAATTAGGGGAGGGCACCACAAATGGGGATTTGCGGGTGCGCCGTTATTGAAGTGTGGCGGGTAGATAAACAACGACAAATATGAAATTAGCGGAAGGAAACTGTAAATGTGGAAATAGGGGAGTGCTCCCGCAAATGTGAAATCAGGAGAAGGCAAACCTACGTAGAATTAGGGGAGGGCCCTGTCTGTTTCCGTGAATGTTCCTACTTCTCTCTGTGAGTATTCATGTCTCAATCTCTCTGTGTTTTCCCGTCTCTGTCTGCTGGTGTTTCCTACCTCTATGTGGGCTCCTGATGGTCTCCATCAAAGAGCTCCCACGGTGTGTGAGAAGAAACACACAGGTACATACACCCATCCACCCTTGTAAATGAGAATACAATGACCAATCTGGAACTAGGAACATTACTCAGCATTGACCTGTTCCACTGTGTCCCTTCAGTGCATTCTATGTGTTCCCACGTCCAGGCTCGCCTCGTCCATCCTGTAGGGATTGTTCCCTGTCGCCCTGTCCCTCGGCCACATTTCAGGGAAATCTGACCACGGAGCTGTGCTTCTGCTCCCTGCCAACACGAAACAACAAATGAAGCAGGAGGATCCGATGCAGAGATTTGTAAAAAGCTAGACAACGGACACGGATGACATCTGACGCGACTGCTTTAAGTCAGTAGACTGGTCCATGGTCACGGATTCTGCAGCTAACCTGAATGAGTGCGCCTCTGCCGTGACTGACTTCATCAACAAGTGAGTGGAAGACTGTGTGCGGCCGAAGTCAATCCGAGTGTTCCCCAACCGGGAACCATGGATGTACATTCACAGGTGATGGCCTAGTCCGATGCAGAGAAGTTAAACGATCCCAAGCGGTGCAAGAAGCCACGCTGTGGTCTCCGAAAAGCCATCAAGGATGCCAAGGGGCAATACCGGCTCAAACTTGCGTCCCAGTGTAATCTCTGGGTCACACAGAGAATGTGGCAAGGTCTGATTAAAATAACTGGATGCAAAGTAAGTTCAGGCAACTTCATTGGTAATAGTGAGACCCAATACGATAAACGAATGCTTCTCTCCCTCGTTCTCTCCCTTTTTTTCTCTCCCCTCCCCCTCTCTCTCTCTCTCCCTCTCACTCTTTCCCCCTCTATCTCCCTCTCACTTTCCAAAACTTTCTCAAAACTTTCCAAAACTTGCTCCCACCCTCTCTCGCTCCCTCTCACTCTCCCTCTCTCTCCCCCCCTCTCTCTCTCAAACTTTCCAAAACTTTCTCAAAACTTTCCAAAACTTGCTCTCACCCTCTCTCACTCCCTCTCACACTCTCCCTCTCCCTCTCTCTCTCCCCCTCTCAAGCTTTCCAAAACTTTCTCAAAACTTTCTCTCAACTCTCCCTCAACTCTCTCTCTGTCTCAAACTCTCTCTCTCCCTCTCACTTTCCAAAACTTTCTCAAAACTTTACAAAACTTGCGCTCCCCTCTCGCTCCCTCTCTCTCTCCCCCTTTCTCAAAACATTCTCTCTCTCTCTCTCTCTCTCTCTCTCTCTCTCTCTCTCTCTCTCTCTCTCTCTCTCTCTCTCTCTCTCTCTCTCTCTCTCTCTCTCTCTCTCTCTCTCTCTCTCTCTCTCTCTCTCCCTCTTTCTCTCTCTGTTTCTCTCCCTTCCCCATCCCTTTCACTCTCCCTCTCTCTCTCTGAAAATTTTAAAATCGTCAGCTTGCACAAAACTATCTAAAGCCTAACATTTAGGCCCAAAAATCCATCTACTCTTAAATCTATCTCTCTCCCTCTCTCTCTCCCTCTCTCTCTATCTCTTAAACTCTCTATCTCCCTATCACTTTCCAAAACTTTCTCAAAACTTTCCAAAACTTGCTCTCCCCCTCTCTCGCTCCTGTTGTTCTTCGTGGTCCGGTACCTGATGTACCTTTGTTGTGACTCTGGAAGTACCATGAGGACACATGTTTAAGATGTTATCATGGTGGAGCTTAACTCCAGGCTGTTTATTCCAAGGCCGCCTGGATCCAGAGTGACTGCCTAATCACACCAATCACTTCTATACACAGGCATACAAAGTAGTCGTTGGATACACAAAGTCGTCCCAGCAATATCACAACATCCCCCTTGTCTTATATATTACAACATCCCCCTTGTCTTATATAAAATTGTTTTCTTTACCATTCGAGGGCTAAAATATATTTAACAAACAAAACCAAAACACCATTGCTTTTTGCAAACAAAACCAATAACACAACTAAACACAATTGAACACAATAGCTTTTTTTCGCCATCATGGTGGTCAGTCCTCTGCGGTAGTTCACTCATGGTGGTCACTCATCTCCGGGTGGTCACTCACTCCAGGTGGTCACTCATCTCCGGGTGGTCACTCACTCCATGTGGTCACTCCACAGATATATACATAATCACAAAAGCATCAAATATAATACATTAAGCTTTCAGTACACAGATCACTACACAGATCATTAAACACAAAATATTCATTTTGTTCCATATCTTCCCCTCAAGAAGATGTGCTGTGTAGATCAAACGTAGTGTAGGCTCTAGATGCTCCACCACCATGATTTGGCTGCCACTGCTGGGCTGGCACTGCTGGGCTGGCACTGCTGGGCTCCCACTGCTGGGCTGGCACTGCTGGCTAACCACTGCTGGGCTGGCACTGCTGGCCTCCCACTGCTGGGCTGGCACTGCTGGCCTCCCACTGCTGGGCTCCCACTGCTGTGCTCCCACTGCTGGGCTGGCACTGCTGGGCTCCCACTGCTGTGCTCCCACTGCTGGGCTGGCACTGCTGGGCTCCCACTGCTGGGCTCCCACTGCTGGGCTCCCACTGCTGGGCGGGCACTGGTGGGCTGGCACTGCTGGCCTCCCACTGCTGGGCGGGCACTGCTGGCCTCCCACTGCTGGGCTGGCACTGCTGGCCTCCCACTGCTGGCCTCCCACTGCTGGATTCCCACTGCTGGCCTCCCACTGCTGGCCTCCCACTGCTGGGCTCCCACTGCTGGGCTCCCACTGATGGGCTCCCACTCCTGGAATCGCGGTGCGATCGCGCCTCCGCTCCAGTGCGCGCTGGCCTCGCCCACATGTGCTCCCGGCTCCGCCCACAGGTGCTCCCGGCCCCTCTTTCTCAAAACATTTCCTCTCTCTCTCTCTCTCTCTCTCTCTCTCTCTCTCTCTCTCTCTCTCTCTCTCTCTCTCTCTCTCTCTCTCTCTCTCTCTCTCTCTCTCTCTCCCTCTCCCTCCCTCCCCTCTTTCTCAAAATATTTCCTCTCTCTCTCGCTCCCTCCCCCTCCCTCCCCTCTTTCTCAAAACATTTCCTCTCTCTCTCTCTCCCTCCCCCTCCCTCCCCTCTTTCTCAAAACATTTCCTCTCTCTCTCTCTCTCCCTCCCCCTCCCTCCCCTCTTTCTCAAAACATTTTCTCTCTCTCTCTCTCTCCCTCTCCCTCCCTCCCCTCTTTCTCAAAACATTTTCTCTCTCTCTCTCTCTCCCTCTCCCCTCTTTCTCAAAACATTTTCTCTCTCTCTCCCTCCCTCCCCTCTTTCTCAAAACATTTTCTCTCTCTCTCCCTCTCCCCCTCCCTCCCCTCTTTCTCAAAACATTTTCTCTCTCTCTCTCTCCCTCCCTCCCCTCTTTCTCAAAACATTTTCTCTCTCTCCCTCTCCCTCCCTCCCCTCTTTCTCTAAACATTTTCTCTCTCTCTCTCTCTCTCTCTCTCTCCCTCTCCCTCCCTCCCCTCTTTCTCAAAACATTTTCTCTCTCTCTCCATCTCCCTCCTTCTCAAAGCATTTTCTCTCTCTCTCTCTCTCTCCCTCTCCCTCCCTCCCCTCTTTCTCAAAACATTTTCTCTCTCTCTCTCCCTCCCCCTCCCTCCCCTCTTTCTCAAAACATTTCCTCTCTCTCTCTCTCTCTCTCCCTCTACCTCCCTCCCCTTTCTCAAAACATTTCTATTTCTCTCTCTCTCCCTCTCCCTCCTTCCCCTCTTTCTCAAAACATTTTCTCTCTCTCTCTCTCTCTCCCTCTCCCTCCCTCCCCTCTTTCTCAAAACATTTTCTCTCTCTCTCCCTCTCCCTCCCTCCCCTCTTTCTCAAAACATTTTCTCTCTCTCTCTCCCTCCCCCTCCCCCTCCCTCCCCTCTTTCTCAAAACATTTCCTCTCTCTCTCTCCCTCCCCCTCCCTCCCCTCTTTCTCAAAACATTTCCCCTCTCTCTCTCTCTCTCTCTCTCTCTCTCTCTCTCCCTCCCCCTCCCTCCCCTCGTTCTCAAAACATTTCCTCTCTCTCTCTCCCTCCCCTCTTTCTCAAAACATTTCCTCTCTCTCTCTCTCCCTCCCCCTCCCTCCCCTCTTTCTCAAAACATTTCCCCTCTCTCTCTCTCTCTCTCTCTCCCTCCCTCCCTCCCCTCTTTCTCAAAACATTTCCTCTCTCTCTCTCTCTCTCTCCCTCCCCCTCCCTCCCATCTTTCTCAAAACATTTCCCCTCTCTCTCTCTCTCTCTCTCTCCCTCCCTCCCTCCCCTCTTTCTCAAAACATTTCCTCTCTCTCTCTCTCTCTCTCCCTCCCCCTCCCTCCCCTCTTTCTCAAAACATTTCCTCTCTCTCTCTCCCTCCCCCTCCCTCCCCTCTTTCTCAAAACATTTCATCTCTCTCTCTCTCTCCCTCCCCCTCCCTCCCCTCATTCTCAAAACATTTTCTCTCTCTCTCCCTCTCCCTCCCTCCCCTCTTTCTCAAGACATTTTCTCTCTCTCTCTCCCTCCCTCCCCTCTTTCTGAAAACATTTCCTCTCTCTCTCTCTCTCCCTCCCCCTCCCTCCTCTTTCTCAAAACATTTTCCCTAAGTATACTTCCCTAAGTATCTTTTCCATTCATTTACCCACCACAGACGTCAAACTAACAGGTCTATAATTGCTAGGTTTACTTTTAGAACCTTTTTTAAACAAAGGCACAACATGCGCAATGCGCCAATCTTCCGGCACCATCCCCGTTTCTAATGACATTTGAAATATTTCCGTCATAGCCCCTGCTATTTCTGCACTAACTTCCCTCAATGTCCTAGGGAATATCCTATCAAGACCGGGAGACTTATCCACTTTTATATTTTTCAAAAGTGTCCGTACCTCCTCTTCTTTGATCCTCATAATTTCCATCAGCTATCTGGACTACACTTCTTCCCACCCGGTCCCCTGCAAAAAGTCTATCCCCTACTCCCAATTCCCCCGTCTATGCCGCATCTGCGCCCGGGATGAGGTGTTTCACACTAGGGCCTCCGAGATGTCCTCGTTCTTCAGAAAACGGGGCTTCCCCTCCTCCATTATAGATGGCTCTCACTAGGGTCTCTTCTACATCCCGCAGCTCCGCTCTTGCTCCCCCTCCTCCCACTCGCAACAAGGACAGGATCCCCCTCGTTCTCACCTTCCACCCCACCAGCCAGCGGATCCAACATATCATCCACCAACATTTCCGTCACCTACAACGGGACCCCACCACTGGCCATATCTTCCCATCCCCTCCCCTCTCTGCGTTCCGCAGAGACCGTTCCCTCCGTAACTCCCTGGTCCACTCGTCCCTTCCTACCCAAACCACCCCAACCCCGGGCACTTTCCCCTGCAACCGCACGAGATGCAACACCTGTCCCTTTACCTCCCCCCTCAACTCCATCAAAGGACCCAAACAGTCTTTCCAGGTGAGACAGAGGTTCACCTGCACCTCCTCCAACCTCATCTATTGCACCCGCTGCTCTAGATGTCAACTTATTGATATCGGCGAAACCAAGCGCAGGCTCGGCGATCGCTTCGCTGGACACCTGCGCTCGGTCCGCATTAACAAAACTGATCTCCCGGTGGCCCAGCACTTTAACTCCCCCTCCTATTCCCAGTCTGACCTCTCTGTCATGGGCCTCCTCCAGTGCCATAGTGAGGCCCGCCGGAAATTGGAGGAGCAGCACCTCATATTTCGCCTGGGCAGTTTGCAGCCCGGTGGTATGAACGTCGACTTCTCCAACTTCAGGTATCTCCTCTGTCCCTCCCTTCCCCTCCTCCTTCCCAGATCTCCCTCTATCTTCCTGTCTCTACCTATATCCTTCCTTTGTCCCGCCCCCCTGACATCAGTCTGAAGAAGGGTCTCGACCCGAAACGTCACCCATTCCTTCTCTCCCGAGATGCTGCCTGACCTGCTGAGTTACTCCAGCATTTTGTGAATAATTCAATATCCTTCTCCTCGGTCAATACCGAAGAAAATAAATTGTTTAATATCTCCCCATTTCTTCCGGCTCAGTCCACTCTGACTCTCTAATGGACCAATTTTATCCCTCGCTATCCTTTTGCTGTTATCATATCTGTAGAACCCCTTGGGGTTTACTTTACATTACTTGCCAAAGCAACCTCATATCTTTTTTTCGTTTTTCTAATTTCCTTCTTAAGATTCCTTTTACATTCTTTATATTCCTCAAGAACCTCATTTACTCCCTGCCGCTTATATTTATTGTATATCTCCATCTTTTTCCGAACCAAGTGTCCAATTTCCTTGGAAAACCACGGCTCTTTCAAATTATTATTCTTTCCTTTCTACCGAACAGGGACATAAAGACTCTGTACTCTCAAAATTTCGCCTTTAAATATCCTCCATTTCTCTATTATATCCTTTTCATAAAACATAATGTCCCATTTCACTCCTTTTAAATCCTTTCTCTCATCTCCTCAAAATTAGCCTTTCTCCAATCCAAAATCTCAACCCTTGGTCCAGATTTGACCTTCTCCATAATTATATTGAAACTAATGGCATTGTGATCACTAGACCCAAAGTGCTCCTCAACACATACCTCCGTCACCTGACCCGTCTCATTTCCCAACAGGAGGTCCAACACTGCCCCTTCTCTACGTATTGCTGCAAAAAACTATCCTGCACACATTTTACAAACTCCAAACCATCCAGCCCTTTAACAGAATGTGATTCCCAGTCTATGTACGGAAAATTGAAATCACCCACAATCACTACTCTGTGCTTACTACTAATATCTGCTATCTCCTTACATATTTGCTCTTCCAATTCTCGTTCCCTATTTGGCGGTCTATAATACACCCCTATAAGTGTTGCTAAGCCTTCCTCATTTCTGAGTTCCACCCAAACAGCCTCCCTAATCGAGCCTTCTAGTCTATCCTGCCAAAGCACTGCTGTGATATCCTCCCTGACAAGCAATGCAACACCCCCACCTTTTGCCCCTCCGATTCTATCACATCTGAAACAATGAAATCCTGGAATATTTAATTGCCAATCGCAACCCTCCTGCAACCATGTTTCACTGAGTGCCACAACATCATACTTCCAAATGTCAATCCAGGCTCTAAGCTCATCCACCTTTCTTACAATGTTCCTAGCATTAAAATATACACATTTAAGGGACCCATCATTTCTTATTCTCAGTTTATTTCTTTTCACTTCTTTCTCTCCTACATATTGGGTCTGAGTGTTTCCCTTTTCTGCCTCTTGCCTCACACACTGCCTATTAGCTATCTGTGTTTGAGTCCCTCCCCCCCAACCGTACTAGTTTAAAGTCTCCGCAATTACCTTAGCAAATCTCCCCGCCAGGATATTGGTTCCCCTCAGGACCAGATGCAACCCATCCTTTTTGTACAGGTCATACTTCCCCCAGAAGAGGTCCCAATGATCCAGAAACTTGAATCCCTGCTCCCTGCACCAGTCCCTCAGCCACGTATTTATCCTCCACCTCACTCCATTCCTATTCTCACTATCGCGTGTCACAGGCAGTAAGCCTGAGATTATCACTTTGGAAGTCCTTTTTTTAAACTCTCTTCCTAGCCCCCTAAATTCTCCTTTCAGGGCCTCTTCCCTTATCCTACCTATATTGTTGGTACCTATATGTACCACGACCTCTGGCTCCTCTCAGGATATCCTCTTCTCTGGCACCCTTTCAGGATATCCTGGACATGCTCAGACACATCCCGGACACCGGCACCAGGGAGGCAAACCACCATCAGGGTCTCCCGACTGCGTCCACAGAATCGCCTATCTGACCCCCTCACTATAGAGTCCCCTATTACTATCGCTCTCCTCTTCCTTTCCCTACCCTTCTGAGCAACAGGGCCGGACTCCGTGCCAGAGGCTCGGGCGCCGTGGCTGCCCCCAGGTAGGCTATACTCACCAACAACACCTAAACAGGAGTATTTATTACCACGGGGTACATCCACTGGGGTACTCTCTAGTCCCTGCCTCTGCTCCTTGCCCCCCCTAACCGTGACCCACT
>NC_135971.1:4137115-4146115 GCF_053455715.1 Rhinoraja longicauda | reverse complement strand
GGACATAGGTTTAAGGTGAGGGGAGAAAGATTTAATAGGAAGCTAGAAGGGCAACCTTTTTACACGGAGGGTGGTGGGTGTATGGAACGAGCTGCCTGAGGAGGGAGTTGACGAAGGGACTATCATGACGTAAAAAAAAACATTTGGACAGCTACATGGATCGGACAGGTTTAGAAGGACACTAGAAAAGGGTGGACCCGTTGGGCCCAACTCTCTCCTGCATTGGTCTAGCACCCTCCCCCCCCCCCCCCCCCCCCCCCCGACTCCCCTCCCCACCCCACTCACCCACTCCATCCCCCTCAACTCCCCTTATCCCCCCGTTTTGGCTGTATTTCGGGTACAAACAATCAAACAAACAAACACAGTTTTAGGAATATATATATACTAGACCAAGTGGACCCGTTGGGCCTTTCCTGCATTGGTGAGAGGCCCTTCCACTCCCCCTTCCCTCCCCTTCCCTCTCGCCCCAACCCCTCCACACCCCCTAAACTCTACCCTCCCCCCTCCCCTCCCCCCCTCTCCTCCCCCCATCTCCTCCCCCCCTCTCCTCCCCTCACCCTCTCCCATCTCCCCCCTCCCCTCTCCCCCTCACCTCTCCCCCTCACCATCCCCTCCCTCCCTCCTTCTCCTCCCCCCACTCCGTCCCCTTCAACCCCCCTTAACCCTCCCTCCCCTCCCTCCCTCCCTCCACACACCCCCTCACTCCCTCCCCCCTTCCTCTCTAGGAGATAGATATAAACTTTAAAATGTGAATAACTTGAAAAATATAACACAGATTTCAATGAAACTTCTTCCATTAGCACCAAAGGGACGACGGTGAGTAAGGTGGGCCTAAAATTGTCATGTTATCGTTTTGGCTGTAGTTCAGGAACAAACAAACAAACAAACAAAGGAGAGTTTTAGTGTATGGATATAGATGGGCCACACGCAGGCAGGTGAGACTAATGTAGACAGGACGTGTTGGGCTGAAGGGCCTGCCTCCGTACTGTATGACTTTCTGTTCTGCTCAAATTTTGAGGAACGACATGGAACGAGCTAGGTAGTTGAGGCAGCGCGTTTAGTATGGGTTTCTTTAGTTTATATTCACGTCTACGGAGATACAGTGAGAAGCTTTTGTTGCGTGCTAACCAGTCAGCGGAAAGACAATGAATGAATGATTGAGACTTTTATTGCATGTGACATCAGTGAAATTCTTTGTTTCGCGTTCTAAACACATCGTATGCAAAATGTACGAGCCGTCCACAGTGTACAGGTATCACGGATCGGTCAAGACCCTTCTGCAGAATGTATAACTTGCCACGCTTTGCCCCGCCTCTCCTCTCTCCCAGTTTTCTTCCCCCCCCCCCCACAGCTGAAGAAGGGTCCCGACCCAAAACGTCACCTATCCATGTTCTCCACAGATGCTGCCTGACCCGCTGAGTTACTCCAGCACTCTGTGAAACGTCACCTATCCATGTTCTCCACAGATGCTGCCTGACCCGCTGAGTTACTCCAGCACTCTGTGCCTTTGTTTTTACAATAGACAATAGACAATAGACAATAGGTGCAGGAGTAGGCCATTCAGCCCTTCGAGCCAGCACCGCCATTCAATGCGATCATGGCTGATCACTATCCTTAAGAGCTCTATCCAGCTCTCTCTTGAAAGCATCCAACGAACTGGCCTCCACTGCCTTCTGAGGCAGAGAATTCCACACCTTCACCACCCTCTGACTGAAAAAGTTCTTCCTCATCTTCGTTCTAAATGGCCTACCCCTTATTCTCAAACTGTGGCCCCTTGTTCTGGACTCCCCCAACATTGGGAACATGTTATCTGCCTCTAATGTGTCCAATCCCCTAATTTACGACCAACTTTTATCTACCTGCACATGATCCATATCCTTCTCATCTCTGTATATCCATGTGCCAATCCAAAGGCCTCCTAAATGCCTTTTGGGTGGAAGGGCCTGTTTCCGTGTTGTACGACTTTATGACTATTGGGGCGGCACGGTGGCGCAGCGGTTGAGTTGCTGCCTGACAGCGATAGAGACCCGGGTTCTATCCTGACTACGGGTGCTGTCTGTACGGAGTTTGTACCTTCTCCCCGTGACTATGTGGGTTTTCTCCGGGTGCTCCACTTTCCCCCCACACTCCAAAGACGTACAGGTTTGTAGGTTAATTGGCTTCAGTAAAAAAAAATTGTAAATTGTCCCTGATGTGTGTTGGATAGTGTTAGTGTGCGGGGATCGCTGGTCGGTGCGGACTCGGTGACAATAGACAATAGGTGCAGGAGGAGGCCATTCGGCCCTTCGAGCCAATCACGATCATTCAATGTGATCATGGCTGATCATTCTCAATCAGTACCCCGTTCCTGCCTTCTCCCCATACCCCCTGACTCCGCTATCCTTAAGAGCTCTATCTAGCTCTCTCTTGAATGCATTCAGAGAATTGGCCTCCACTGCCTTCTGAGGCAGAGAATTCCACAGATTCACAACTCTTTGAGTGAAAAAGTTTTTCCTCGTCTCCATTCTAAATGGCCGACCCCTTTATTCAGACAATAGACAATAGGTGCAGGAGGAGGCCATTCGGCCCTTCGAGCCAGCACCACCATTCAATGTGATCTTGGCTATGGCTGATCATTCTCAATCAGTACCCTGTTCCTGCCTTCTCCCCATACCCCCTGACTCCGCTATCCTTAAGAGCTCTATCTAGCTCTCTCTTGAAAGCATTCAGAGAATTGGCCTCCACTGCCTTCTGAGGCAGAGAATTCCACGGGTCCTGATTTCCCCCCTCCAAGATACTGCAGGATTTTGGTAAACACAAAATGCTGGAGTAACTCAGCGGGTCGGGAGAGAAGGAATGGGGGACGTTTGGGGTCGAGACCCTGTTCATTCACGTTGCCTGCCCCATTCATGCCACAGAGTCAGGCAGCACGGATGTAAACACCCGTCATAGGACGTTGCCCCATGGACTTCCTGTGCATCGTCGCAGTTAATGCACAGGATGCATGCGGGTACAGTTCTGCAACATTCTTGCCGAGCGCTGGGGCCTTTGCAACATTGTTGCTGCGACATTGCAACATGTTGCTGTAGCAAACGCGGGCCGACCTGCTGCATGAACTCATCCTTTTTATATAAAGGCAGTCCCCATTTACACACTGCAAACGGCTCGATTGTAATCATGTCTTGTATTTCTGCTGACTGGATAGCACGTGGAGATAAACTAAACTGAAGCTGAGAGATAACAATTGTGCAGCACCGTGGCACAGCGCTAGAGTTGCTGCCTCACAGCCCCACACACCCGGCTCACAACCTGACTACGGGTGCTGTCTCTACACAGTTTCTACCTTCTCCCCGTGACCCTGTGGCGTTTGGCTTCTCCGCCTTCCCCCCACACTCCAAACACGTGCGTTAATTGGCTTGGTAAAATTATCAATTGTCCCTGGTGTATGTAGGATAGTGTTAGTGCGCGGAGATCGTTGGTCAGCACGGACTTGGTGGGCCGAAGGGCCTGTTTCCGCGCTATATCTCTAAACTAAAAAACTGGCTGCATCAATAATGCTTTTAAACAAAGGCAGCGAACAGTTGGTAGAATATCCCTCTAATAGTGCCACGTTTTAATTTAGTTTAGTGACACCGCTTGGAAACAGCCCCATTGGCTCAGCAAATGATGTACATAGAAACATAGAAAATAGGTGCAGGAGGAGGCCATTTGGCCCTTCGAGCCAGCACCGCCATTCATTGTGATCATGGCTGATCATCCACAATCAGTAACCCATGCCTGCCTTCTCCCCATACCCCTTGATTCCGCCTAGAGCTCTATCTAACTCTCTCTTAAATCCATCCAGTGATTTGGCTTCCACTGCCCTCTGTGGCAGAGAATTCTACAAACTCACAACTCTCTGGGTGAAAACGTTCCTTCTCACCTCAGTTTTAAATGGCCTCCCCTTTATTCTAAGACAGTGGCCCCTGGTTCTGGACTCCCCCAAAATTGGGAACATTTTTCCTGCATCTAGCTTGTCCAGTCCTTTTATAATTTTATATGTTTCTCTAAGATCCCCTCTCATCCTTCTAAACTCCAGTGAATACAAGCCTAGTCTTTTCAATCTTTCCTAATATGACAGTCCCGCCATCCCAGGGATCAATCTCGCGAACCTACGCTGGCTGCACTGCCTCAATTACAAGGATGTCCTTCCTCAAATTAGGAGGCCAAAACTGGTCAGAGGGATCTTCGGCTCCAACTCCATAAGTCTACTGGTAGGACAGACACAGAGTGCTGGAGTAACTCAGCGGGACAGGCAGCATCTCTGGAGAACATGGATAGGTGACGTTTCTCAGAGTGCTGGAGTAACTCATCAGTAACTCAAACTAAACTGAACTGAACTCTAGCTGTTGATAGGATGGTTCAGTTGCCTGATAACAGCCGGGAAGAAACTGTCCCTGAATCTGGAGGTGTGCGTTTTCACACTTCTGTGCCTCTTGCCTGATGGGAGAGGGGAGAAGAGGGAGTGGCCAGGGTGTGCCTCAGGGTTCAGTGCTGAAACCATTGATGTTTGTCATCTATATCAATGATTTGGATGAGAACGTACATGGCATGGTTAGCAAGCTTGCAGATGACACAAAAGTGGGATTGTAGATAGTATAGATGGTTGTCAACAATTGCAGCGGGATCTTCATAGGTTGGGTAGGTGGGTTGAGGAATGGTTGATGGAGTTTAATACAGAGAAGGTGTGGCATTTGGGGAGCACTAACATGGGCAGAATCTACACAGTGAGGCAGCAGCTCCACCCGCTGCGCCTCCCGGGAGCTGTGGTTAACTTTCCTTCAGCCTCCCCTGGGCCTCGGTGCCACTGGTTCCAGGAGCAGATGTGTCTGAGTCTTTGAGTCTATCTCCCTCCGCGTCTGACAGTCGGCAAAGTAAACAGTGTCTGGAGTGTACTAATGAGCCCAGAGAGACTGTGCCTAGACACTTTCCCCAGCAACACAGGTGTGACAACACAGGTCTCTCGCACGCACAGGACACACGCACACACATCTCACACTTGCCCTGTTGTCATGGCTGTTCATAGGTTCAAGGGCAGAATTGGGACATTTGGCCCATCGAGCCTACTCCGCCATTCAGTCGTGGCCGATCTATCTTTCCCATTCTCCTGCCTCCACCCCATAACCCCTGACACCGTATTCAGTGTTGATTGATTACCCCTCAGATTCCTATTAAATCTTTTCCCCTTCACCTTAAACCTATGTCCACTGGTTCTCGATTCCCCTACTCTGGGCAAGTGATTTTATGTGGGTGTGTAGCTGATCTATTCCTCTCATGATTTTGTACACCCCTATAAGATCACCCCTCACCCTCCTGCGCTCCATGGAATAGAGACCCAGCCTACTCAACCTCTCCCTACGGCTCACGCCCTCTAGTCCCGGCAACATCCTCGTGCATCTTCTCTGCACCCTTTCCAGCTTGACTACATCTTACCTATAACATGGTGCGCAGTACTGAACACAAATGTGGCCTCACCAACGTTTTGTACAACTGCGACATGACCTCCCAACTTCTATGTGTTTAAATCGGTTTAAATCGAAGATAGACACAAAAAGCTGGAGGAACTCAGCGGGTCAGACAGCATCTCTGGAGAGAAGGAATAGGTGACGTTTCTAGTCTGAAGAAGGGTCTCGACCCGAAAGGTCACCTATTCCTTTTATCCAGAAATGCTGTCTGACCCGCTGAGTAACTCCAGCTGTTATGTCTATCTTCTGTACGCTATACTGTGACTGATGAAGGCTAACGTGCTAAAAGCCTTTTTGACCTGTTCTATGCTCTTAGAGTTTAAAGCCAAGATGATCCGGATAACTGGACTTGTTTAACAGATATCTGATAGGACAGGTCAAATTGTGACTGCCCCACTAAATTAATCCAGTAAGGCAGAAACCACGGTGTACATGGCTTGTGTGTGTCCAAGGCTAGCCAAGTCTCTCTGGAGTAGAGCTGGGCGCTCCAGGAATTAATCTCCCACACGCTGCTGTTAGCTGTTGGAAAGTCATGAGACCAGTTTGTACAAAATTGGCGTTCCCTTTCATCCCTCTACAGAGACTGGCGTTGGGAACAAAAACAGCTTGACCATTCAATTGACTTTAGATTTTAGTGATACAGCGTGGAAACAGCCCCTTAGGCCAACCAATTCCATACCGACCAGTAGGGTTGCCAACTGTCCCGTATTAGCCGGGACATCCCGTATTTTGGGCTAAATTGGTTTGTCCCGTATGGGACCACCCTTGTCCCGTGTTAGGCCAGGATGACGCTGTAGGCCCGGACACTGTAGGCCCGGACACTGTAAGCCCGGACACTGTAGGCCCGGACACTGTAGGCCCGGACACTGTAGGCCCGGACACTGTAAGCCTGGACACTGTAGGCCAGGGGGCCGCAGCAGTCCTGGACAGTGAAGGCCCGGACACTGTAGCCCGGGGGCCGCAGCAGTCCTGGATACTGTAGGTCCGGGCGCCGCCTAACAGAGGTTGTGTAGCAACCCACGTCCCGGCCCGGCCGGCCACCATTGGTGGAGCGGGAGCACGTGGCCACTGACTGGGTGAGGTGACGTGGGGCGCGGGGCGGTGACGTGACCGTTTGTCCCTTATTTGGGGGTGATGAAGTTGGGAACCCGACCGACCAGCGATCACCCAGAACATTCGCACTATCCTAAACACAGAAAATAGGTGCAGGAGGAGGCCATTTGGCTCTTCGAGCCAGCACCGGGACAATTTACACAAGCCAATTAACTTACAAACCTGTTCGTCTTTGGAGTGTGGGAAGAAACCGGAGCGCCCGGAGAAAACCCACGCAGGGAGAATGTACATACTCCACACAGACAGCGCCCGTAGTCAAGATCGAACCCGCAAACCACAATACTGCGTGGAAACAGGCTGTGTGGCCTTCCTAGTCCACGCCGACCAAATGATCACCCGCTCACGCTAGTTCTGTATGATCCCTGGGATGGCGGGATTGTCATATGAGGAAAGATTGAAAAGACTGGGCTTGTATTCACTGGAATTTAGAAGGATGAGAGGGGTTCTTATAGAAACATATAAAATTATTAAAGGACTTTGCAGATGATACAAAGCTGGGTGGTAGTGTGAACTGTGAGGAAGATGCTATGAGGTTGCAGGGTGACTTGGACAGGTTGTGTGAGTGGGCGGATGCATGGCAGATGCAGTTTAATGTGGATAAGTGAGGTTATCCACTTTGGTGGTAAGAATAGGAAGGCAGAGTATTATCTGAATGGTGTCAAGTTAGGAACAGGGGACGTACAACGAGATTTGGGTCTCCTAGTTCATCAGTCACTGAAAGGAAGCATGCAGGTACAGCAGGCAGTGAAGAAAGCCAATGGAATGTTGGCCTTCATAACAAGAGGAGTTGAGTATAGGAGCAAAGAGGTCCTTCTGCAGTTGTACAGGGCCCAAGTGAGACCGCACCTGGAGTAGGGCGGCACGGTAGCGCAGCGGTAGAGTTGCTGCTTTACAGCGAATGCAGCGCCGGAGACTCAGGTTCGATCCCGACTACGGGTGCTGCACTGTAAGGAGTTTGTATGTTCTCCCCGTGACCTGCGTGGGTTTTCTCCGAGATCTTCGGTTTCCTCCCACACTCCAAAGACGTACAGGTATGTAGGCTAATTGGCTGGGTAAAAATGTTATTAAAAAAAAAAAAATTGTCCCTAGTGGGTGTAGGATAGTGTTAATGTACGGGGATCGCTGGGCGGCACGGACTTGGTGGGCCGAAAAGGCCTGTTTCCGGCTGTATATATATGATATGATGATATGATATGATGATACTGTGTGCAGTTTTGGTCTCCAAATTTGAGGAAGGATATTCTTGCTATTGAGGGCGTGCAGCGTAGGTTTACTAGATTAATTCCCGGAATGGCGGGACTATCATATGTTGAAAGACTGGAGCGACTAGGCTTGTATACACTGGAATTTAGAAGGATGAGAGGAGATCTTATCGAAACGTATAAGATTATTAAGGGGTTGGACACGTTAGAGGCAGGAAACATGTTCCCAATGTTGGGGGAGTCCAGAACAAGGGGCCACAGTTTAAGAATATGGGGTAGGCCATTTAGAACTGAGATGAGGAAAAACTTTTTCAGTCAGAGAGTTGTGAATCTGTGGAATTCTCTGCCTCAGAAGGTAGTGGAGGCCAATTCTCTGAATGCATTCAAGAGAGAGCTAGATAGAGCTCTTAAGGATAGCGGAGTCAGGGGGTATGGGGAGAAGGCAGGAACGGGGTACTGATTGAGAATGATCAGCCATGATCATATTGAATGGCAGTGCTGGCTCGAAGGGCCGAATGGCCTCCTCCTGCACCTATTGTCTAATGACTGGACAAGCTAGATGCAGGAAAAATGTTCCCAATGTTGGGTGAGTCCAGAACCAGGGGCCACAGTCTTAGAATAAACAGGAGGCCATTTAAAACTCAGGTGAGAAGAAACTTTTTCAGCCAGAGAGTTGCGAATTTGTGGAATTCTCTGCCACAGAGGGCAGTGGAGGCTGGATTTCCTGGATGAAATTAAGAGAGAGTTTGATAGAGCTCTAGGGATATGGGGAGAAGGCAGGAACGGGTTACTGATTGTGGATGATCAGTCATGATAACGATGAATGGTGGTGCTGGCTCGAAGGGCCGAATGGCCTCCTCCTGCACCTATGTTCTATGTTATCCCACTTTCACATTCATTCTCCACAGACGTGGGATAATTAATGCAGGCCAATTAACCTACAAAACCACCCTAAGGGCCTGTTTCCACGGCTATATCTCCAAAGCACCCAGAGGAAACCCAAGCGGTCATGGAGAGAAGGTACAAAATCCGTACAGACGGCCCCCGTTGCAGGGATGGAAGCCGGGTGGGTCTCTGGCGCTGTGAGGCAGTGCTTCTACCAGCTGCCCCACTGTACCGCCAGCTCTACACCCCTTCTCAGGGGATCCAAGTTCCCAGGACTCCTCCAGATTCAGGGACAGCTTCTTCCCAGCTGTTATCAG
>NC_135971.1:4110629-4136615 GCF_053455715.1 Rhinoraja longicauda | reverse complement strand
CTCGCGGCAGGGGGGCGCAGGTGGTCCGCCCAGCTATTGCAGTGTTTTTGCTCAGCAAACCCAGGCATAACCTGAATTGTCCCTAGTGTGTAGTATAGAACTAGTGTATTGCTGATCGGTGGGGACACGGTGGGCTGATGGGCCTGTTTCTGCTCTCAAGCTGTAAACTATACACTAAACATAAAAAGACACAAGGTCACAAAGTGTTGGAGTAACTCAGCGGGACAGGGTTGGCCTGGGTTTTTTTATCCGGTTTTACGCCTCTCCCAGGAGATCACTCAGTTCTTTTGGGTGGGCGGTTGGAGTAGCGTCCGGGCGGTAGTTTTTGGAAACCGAGCACGGGGCTTTGTTCTTACAGAGGCCCAGGAGCGGTTGGAGCAGACCACTCTGCAACGTTCCCAGTTAAGGGGGAGTATGAGTGCTAGGGCAGTTTGTTGTTCTGGGTGTCGGATGTGGGGAATCTGGGAGTCTGATAGTCTTCCAGACATCCACATCTGCACCAGGTGCGACGAGATGGGGCTCCTAAGGGACCGTATTAGGAACCTGGAGCGGCAGATTGATGACCTCCGTCTGGTCAGGGAGAGTGAGGAGGTTATAGAGAGGAGTTATAGAGAGGTGGTCACTCCAAGACCACGGGAGGTAGACAAGTGGGTCACGGTTAGGGGGGGGGGGCAAGGAGCAGAGGCAGGGACTAGAGAGTACCCCAGTGGATGTACCCCTTGGCAATAAATACTCCTGTTTAGGTACTGTTGGGGGGAACAGCCTACCTGGGGGCAGCGACGGCGCCCGGGCCTCTGGCACGGAGTCCGGCCCTGTTGCTCAGAAGGGTAGGGAAAGGAGGAAGAGAGCGATAGTGATAGGGGACTCTATAGTGAGGGGGTCAGATAGGCGATTCTGTGGACGCAGTCGGGAGACCCGGATGGTAGTTTGCCTCCCTGGTGCCAGTGTCCGGGATGTATCTGAACGTGTCCAAGATATCCTGAAAAGGGAGGGAGAGGAGCCAGAGGTCATGGTACATATAGGTACCAACCATATAGGTAGGATAAGGGAAGAGGTCCTGAAAGGAGAATTTAGGGGGCTAGGAAGAGAGTTAAAAAAAAGGACTTCCAAAGTGATAATCTCAGGCTTACTGCCTGTGCCACGCGATAGTGACAATAGGAATGGAGTGAGGTGGAGGATAAATACGTGGCTGAGGGACTGGTGCAGGGAGCAGGGATTCAAGTTTCTGGATCATTGGGACCAATTCTGGGGGAAGTATGACCTGTACAAAAAGGACGGGTTGCATCTGAACCTGAGGGGAACCAATATCCTGGCGGGGAGATTTGCTAAGGTAATTGCGGAGACTTTAAACTAGTACGGTTGGGGGGAGGGACTCAAACACAGATAGCTAATAGGCAGTGTGTGAGGCAGGAAGCAGAAAAGGGAAACACTCAGACCCAATATGTAGGCGAGAAAGAAGTGAAAAGAAATAAACTGAGAATAAGAAATAATGGGTCCCTTAAATGTGTATATTTTAATGCTAGGAGCATTGTAAGAAAGGTGGATGAGCTTAGAGCCTGGATTGACATCTGGAAGTATGATGTTGTGGCGATCAGTGAAACATGGTTGCAGGAGGGTTGCGATTGGCAATTAAATATTCCAGGATTTCATTATTTCAGATGTGATAGAATCGGAGGGGCAAGAGGTGCTTGTCAGGGAGGATATCACAGCAGTGCTTTGGCAGGATAGACTAGAAGGCTCGATTAGGGAGGCTGTTTGTGTGGAACTCAGAAATGAGAAAGGCTTAGCAACACTTATAGGGGTGTATTATAGACCGCCAAATAGGGAACAAGAATTGAAAGAGCAAATATGTAAGGAGAGAGCAGATATTAGTAGTAAGCACAGAGTAGTGATTGTGGGTGATTTCAATTTTCCGTACATAGACTGGGAATCACATTCTGTTAAAGGGCTGGATGGTTTGGAGTTTGTAAAATGTGTGCAGGATAGTTTTTTGCAGCAATACGTAGAGGTACCTACCAGAGAAGGGGCAGTGTTGGACCTCCTGTTGGGAAATGAGACGGGTCAGGTGACGGAGGTATGTGTTGAGGAGCACTTTGGGTCTAGTGTTCACAATGCCATTAGTTTCAATATAATTATGGAGAAGGTCAAATCTGGACCAAGGGTTGAGATTTTGGATTGGAGAAAGGCTAATTTTGAGGAGATGAGAAAGGATTTAAAAGGAGTGAAATGGGACATTTTGTTTTATGAAAAGGATATAATAGAGAAATGGAGGATATTTAAAGGGGAAATTTTGAGAGAACAGAGTCTTTATGTCCCTGTTCGGTGGAAAGGAAAGAATAATAATTTGAAAGAGCCTTGGTTTTCCAGGGAAATTAGACACTTGGTTCGGAAAAAGAGGGAGATATACAATAAATATAAGCGGCAGGGAGTACATGAGGTTCTTGAGGAATATAAAGAATGTAAAAGGAATCTTAAGAAGGAAATTAGAAAAGCGAAAAAAAGATATGAGGTTGCTTTGGCAAGTAATGTAAAAGTAAACCCAAAGGGGTTCTACAGATATGTCAATAGCAAAAGGATAGTGAGGGATAAAATTGGTCCATTAGAGAGTCAGAGTGGACAGCTATGTGCTGAGCCGGAAGAAATGGGGGAGATATTAAACAATTTATTTTCTTCGGTATTCACCGAGGAGAAGGATATTGAATTATGTGAGGTAAGCGAAACAAGTAGAGTAGTGATGGAAATTATGAGGATCAAAGAAGAGGAGGTACGGACACTTTTGAAAAATATAAAAGTGGATAAGTCTCCAGGTCCTGATAGGATATTCCCTAGGACATTGAGGGAAGTTAGTGCAGAAATAGCAGGGGCTATGACAGAAATATTTCAAACTTCAGTAGAAACGGGGATGGTGCCGGAAGATTGGCGCATTGCGCATGTTGTGCCTTTGTTTAAAAAAGGTTCTAAAAGTAAACCTAGCAATTATAGACCTGTTAGTTTGACGTCTGTGGTGGGAAAATTAATGGAAAAGATACTTAGGGACAATATATATAATCACATGGATAAACAAGGCCTGATTAGAAACAGTCAACATGGATTTGTGCCTGAAATCTTCTTGAATTTTTTGAAGAGGTTACCAGGGAAATTGATAAGGGCAAGGCTGTGCATGTTGTCTATATGGACTTCAGTAAGGCATTTGACAAGGTTCCACATGGAAGGTTGATTAAGAAGGTTAAATCGTTGGGTATCAATAGTGAGGTTGCAAGATGGATTCAACAATGGCTGAATGGGAGATACCAGAGGGTAATGGTTGACAACTGTATGTCAGGTTGGAGGCCAGTGTCTAGTGGAGTACCCCAAGGATCTGTGTTGGGTCCACTATTGTTTGTCATTTACATTAATGATCTGGATGATGGTGTGGCAAATTGGATTTGTTAGCATGCAGATGATACTAAGATAGGTGGTGTAGTTAATAATGAAGTAGATTTTCAAAGTCTACAGAGAGACTTGGGCCTTTTGGAAGGGTGGGCTGAAAGATGGCGGATGGAGTTTAATGCTGATAAGTGTGAGGTGCTGCATTTTGGTAGGACAAATCAAAATAGGACGTACAGGGTAAATGGTAGGGAATTGAGGAATGCAGTGGAACAGAGGGATCTGGTGGAATCTCATGTGGATAGGGTGGTGAAGGCGGCGTTTGGTATGCTTGCCTTTATAAATCAGAGCATCGAATATAGAAGTTGGGATGTAATGTTAAAATTGTACAGGGCATTGGTGAGGCCGAATCTGGAGTATGGTGTGCAGTTCTGGTCGCCAAATTATAGGAAGGATGTCGACAAAATAGAGAGGGTACAGAGGAGATTTACTAGAATGTTGCCTGGGTTTCAGCATTTAAGCTACAGAGAGAGGTTGAACAGGTTGGGTCTTTATTCTTTGGAGCATAGAAGGTTGAGGCGGTACTTGATAGAGGTTTTTTAAATTTTAAGAGGGACGGACAGAGTTGACGTGGGTAGGCTTTTCCCTTTGAGAGTGGGGAAGATTCCAACAAGGGGACATAACTTCAGAATTAAGGGACAAAAGTTTAGGGGTAACATGAGGGGTAACTTCTTTACTCAGAGGGTGGTGGCTGTATGGAATGAGCTTCCAGTGGAAGTGGTGGAGGCAGGCTCGATTTTATTATTTAAGAGTAAATTGTATAGGTATATGGATGGGAGGGGATTGGAGGGTTATGGTCTGAGAGCAGGTAGATGAGACTAGGTCAGAGAAAGTGGTCGGCGTGGACTAGTTGGGCCGAACAGGCCTGTTTCCGTGCTGTAATTGTTATATGGTTATATGGTTCTCCCCATAACCCCTGACGCCCGCACTGACCAACAATTTATCTATCTCTGCCTTAAAAATATCCAATAGACAATAGGTGCAGGAGGAGGCCATTCGTCCCTTCGAGCCACCACCGCCATTCAATGTGACCATGGCTGATCATTCTCAATCAGTACCCCGTTCCTGCCTTCTCCCCATACCCCCTGACTCCGCTATCCTTAAGAGCTCTATCCAGCTCTCTCTTGAATGCATTCAGAGAATTGGCCTCCACTGCCTTCTGAGGCAGAGAATTCCACAGATTCACAACTCTCTGAATGAAAAATTTGTTCCTCATCTCAGTTCTAAATGGCCTACCCCTTATTCTTAAACTGTGGCCCCTTGTTCTGGACTCCCCCAACATTAGGAACATGTTTCCTGCCTCTAACCTGTCCAACCCCTTAATAATCTTATACGTTTCGATAAGATCTCCTCTCATCCTTCTAAATTCAAGTGTATATCAACATATGATAGTCCCGCCATTCCGGGAATTAACCTAGTAAACCTACGCTGCACGCCCTCAATAGCAAGAATATCCTTCCTCAAATTTGGAGACCAAGTCCACTGACTTGTGGCCTCCACAGCCGTCTGTGGCAAAGAATCCCACAGATTCTTTGCATCCCACACATCAGTTATTAAAGATGTGATAGCATCACATTTGGAAAGTGGTGAAATCATCGGACAAAGTCAGCATGGATTTACAAAAGGCAAATCATGTCTGACGAATCTTATAGAATTTTTCGAGGATGTAACTAGTGGAGTGGATAAGGGAGAACCAGTCGATGTGTTATATCTGGATTTTCAGAAGGCCTTCGACAAGGTTCCACATAGGAGATTGGTGTACAAACTTAAAGCACACGGTATTGAGGGTTCAGTGTTGAGGTGGATAGAGAATTGGTTGGCGGACAGGAAGCAAAGAGTAGGAATAAACGGGTCCTTTTCGGAATGGCACGCAGTGACTAGTGGGGTACCGCAAGGCTCAGTGCTGGGACCCCAGTTATTTACAGTGTATATTAATGATTTGGACGAGAGAATTGAATGCAACATCTCTAAGTTTGCGGATGACACGAAGCTGGGTGGCAGTGTTAGCTGCGAGGAGGATGCTAGGAGGCTGCAGAGTGACTTGGATAGATTAGGCGAGTGGGTAAATGCATGGCAGATGCAATATAATGTGGATAAATGTGAGGTTATCCACTTTGGCGCAAGAACAGGAAAGCAGAGTATTACCTGAATGGTGACCGATTACGAAAAGGGGAGATGCAACGTGACCTGGGTGTCGTGGTGCACCAGTCATTGAAAGCAAGTGTGCAGGTACAGCAGGCAGTGAAGAAAGCGAATGGTATGTTGGCATTCATAGCAAGAGGATTTGAATTTAGGAGCAGGGAGGTTCTACTGCAGTTGTACAGGGCATTGGTGAGACCGCACCTGGAGTATTGTGTACAGTTTTGGTCTCCTAATCTGAGGAAAGACGTTCTTCCCTTAGAGGGAGGACAGAGAAGATTCACCAGATTGATCCCTAGGATGGCAGGACTTTCATATGAAGAAAGACTGGATAGACTAGGCTTGTACTCGCTGGAATTTAGAAGACTGAGGGGGGATCTTATAGAAACATATAAAATTCTTAAGGGGTTGGAGAGGCTAGATGCGGGAAGATTGTTCCCAATGTTGGGGGAGTCCAGAACCAGGGGTCACAGCTTAAGGATAAGGGGGAAGTCTTTTAGGACTGAAATGAGAAAACATTTCTTCACACAGAGAGTGGTGAGCCTGTGGAATTCTCTGCCACAGAAGGTAGTTGAGGCCAGTTCATTGGCTATATTTAAGAGGGTGTTAGATGTGGCCCTTGTGGCTAAAGGGATCAGGGGTTATGGAGAGAAGGCAGGTACGGGATACTGAGCTGGATGATCAGCCATGATCATATTTAATGGCGGTGCAGGCTCGAAGGGCCGAATGGCCTACTCCTGCACCTATTTTCTATGTTTCTATTCACCACCCTCTGACTAAATAAATTCCTCCTCATCTCCTTCCTGACGGAACGTCCTTTAATTCTGAGGCTGTGCCCTCTGGTCCTAGACTCTCCCACTAGTGGAAACATCCTCTCCACATCCACCCCATCCGGGTCTTTCAGTATTCGGTGAAGTTTCAATGAGGTCCCCCCTCATTCTTCTAAACTCCAGCGAGTTCAGCGAAAATTGCTGTCAATATTCCAAATGGGGCCTGACCAGTGCCTTATAGAGCCTCAGCATAACACCCCCTGTTTTTGTACACAAGCCCTCTTGAAATAAATGCTAGCATTGAGTTTGCTTTCTTTACTGCCGACACTATTCCCTCCAAACTTCTCAAGACCGACAGCCTTGTAGGTTAATTGGCTTCTGTAAAATTAGAGATTGTCCCTTGTGTGTGTGTAGG
Organism: Rhinoraja longicauda; assembly: GCF_053455715.1. Lineage (NCBI taxonomy): Eukaryota > Metazoa > Chordata > Chondrichthyes > Rajiformes > Arhynchobatidae > Rhinoraja > Rhinoraja longicauda. Next base: position 4,129,865 of record NC_135971.1, on the reverse strand, counting down.
GCAGCGTTAGTGCGGCCTGATCGCTGGTCGCTGCATACCCGGTGGGCCGAAGGGCCTGTTTCTGTGTCGTATCACTAAGCTAAATGACATCTTCACTGATGAATGTAGACACAAAATGCTGGGCTAACTCAACGGGTCAGGCAGCATCTGTGGAGAGAAGGAATGGGTGACGTTTTGGGTTCTTCAGAGAAGGGTCTCGACCCGAAAAGTTACCCATTCCTTCTCTCCACAGATGTGGCCCGACCCGCAGAGTTACCCCAATACAGTGCTTGACTGACAATTGCCCACTCCCAACTCTGTGTACAGCAGCTCGCATTCTCTCTCTCTCCCCCTCCCTCTCCCCATCTCTTTCCCTCTCTCCCCCATCTCTTTCCCTCTCTCCCCCATCTCTCTCTCCCCCCATTTCTCTCTCCCCCATGTCTCCCTCTCTCCCCCATCTCTCCTCCCCCCATCTCTCTCTCTCCCCATCTCTCTCCCCCCATCTCTCTCTCTCCCCCCCCCCATGTCTCTACCTGCCAGCAGGTACAGCAGATGTCCGGCTGTGCAGAGAGAACGCCGCATCCTGGTGGTGTCCCGGTCACGGTCACGTCTGGCCACCCACTCCAGGCTGTGGAGAAACTCCCTGCTGAAGCGGGATAGAGAAAAGGGAGAGAAAAGGGAAAGAAATGGGAAAAGGGAGAGAAATGGGAAAAGGGAGAGAAATGGGAAAAGGGAGAGAAGTGGGAGAGAAATGGGAAAAGGGAGGGAAAAGGGAGAGAAGTGGGAAAAGGGAGAGAAGTGGGAAAAGGGAGAGAAATGGGAAAAGGGAGAGAAATGGGAAAAGGGAGAGAAATGGGGAAAGGGAGAGGAATGGGAAAAGGGTGAGAAATGTGAAAAGGGAGAGAAATGGGAAAAGGGAGAGATATGGGAAAAGGGAGAGATATGGGAAAAGGGAGAGATACGGGAAAAGGGAGAGATACGGGAAAAGGGAGAGAAATGGGAAAAGGGAGAGAAATGGGGAAAAGGGAGAGAAATGGGGAAAAGGGAGAAGGGGGAGATAATTTTGTTTAACCCGCTCTCATTACCGGACCCGACACGACACCGGACCCGACCGCCAGCACGGCCTCAGCCTCAGGTAACGTCGCTGAAACTGCACAGGGCCGCTGTCTCTGACAATCCAGCTAGGGCACTGAGTGAATGGGTGGGTAAGTGGGTGGGTGAGTGAGCCCTGCTGGCTGCTGAGTGGTGAGTCTGTGGAATTCTCTGCCACAGAAGGTAGATGAGGCCAGTTCATTGGCTATATTTAAGAGGGAGTTAGATGTGGCCCTTTTTGCTAAAGGGACCAGGGGGTATGGAGAGAAGGCAGGTACGGGATACTGAGCTGGATGATCAGCCATGATCATATTGAATGGCGGTGCAAGCTCGAAGGGCCGAATGGCCTACTCCTGCACCTATTTTCTATGTTTCTATGCTGGTCGGATCCGCCCCCTGCTGCCTGGGTCGGTGGTTTGGGTAGGAAGGGGCGAGTGGACCAGGGAGTTACTGAGGGAACGGTCTCTGCGGAACGCAGAGAGGGGAGGGGATGGGAAGATATGGCCAGTGGTGCGGTCCCGTTGTAGGTGACGGAAATGTTGGCGGATGATTTGTTGGATCCGCTGGCTGGTGGGGTGGAAGGTGAGAACGAGCGTTTGGTTCTTGCTTGGTCAGACTGAGTGACTGACTGACTGATTGAGGAAGAAGGGTCACCCATTCCTTCTCTCCCGAGATGCTGCCTGACCTGCTGAGTTACTCCAGTATTTTGTGAATAGACTGACTGAGGGACTGACTGACTGTCAATAGAAACATAGAAAATAGGTGCAGGAGTAGGCCATTCGGCCCTTCGAGCCTGCATCCCTATTCAATATGATCATGGCTGATCATTCAACTCAGTATCCCGTACCTGCCTTCTCTCCATACCCCCTGGTCCCTTTAGCCACAAGGGCCACATCTAACTCCCTCTTAAATATAGCCAATGAACTGGCCTCAACTACCTTCTGTGGCAGAGAATTCCACAGACTCACTGGCTAGTCAACTTATTTGTCACATACACATAAATGTGGAGCGAAATGAAAAATTACCCGCAGTTCAACAATAAGACCAATAAGAATAATCAATAAAAATGCAATAACACTTACACAATCATAAACTAACACCAAACAAAGAGAAACATCCATCACAGTGAGTCTCCTCCAGTCCCTCCTCACTGTGACGGAATGTCACAGAATGTCTTTTCTCTTCCCCTGCCGTCTACTCCCGCGGTCTGGCTGTTGGAGTTTCCACGTCGGGACGGTCGGGGCTCCCGATATTGAAGCCCCCGCCGGACGGTGAAGGGTCCGCGGCGGGACGACCCAAGCCCCGCGATTCGGGGGCGGGCAAAGACGCTGCCGGAGCTCCCGATATCGGCCCAGGTGGTCCCCGCCGACTGAGTGAGTGAGTGGGCGAGCGAGGGGCCGACGTTGTTATTTATACTTTGTAATTAAAGTGTTTTCCTATAATTACCTTGTTGGAGTAAAGTGTGAAGTGAATGTTGCGTTGATGCTGTTGCTTTATATCTGTCCACCGGAACACATTCATTCTGCAGATAGGGGCGGGGGAGGTTGTAGTCGGTGTCGTAGTTGTTGTCGTGTGAGGCTGTGACGCTGACGGTGCTGCTGATCGTTCCTGCTGCAGTTCTCGTTCTTGACATTGATGAGGATTTATTCCACCCTTTGTCTCAAACACACACCCGCCCGCCCGCGCATGTCCCGCAGGTGGGGGCTGCGGTGCTGCTGTAGCGCTGCTGCTATTGGTGCTGCTGTAGCGCTGCTGCTATTGGTGCTGCTGTAGCGCTGCTGCTATTGGTGCTGGTGCTGCTTTACTCTCCCCCTCCCCCCCCCCCTTATCCTCCCCGGCGCGCGCACGTGTGTCCCGTAGGTGGGGGCTCTGGTGCTGCTGTAGCGCTGCTGCTATTGGTGCTGCTGTAGCGCTGCTGCTATTGGTGCTGCTGTAACGCTGCTGCTATTGGTGCTGCTGTAGCGCTGCTGCTATTGGTGCTGCTTTACTTCCCCCCCCCCCTTCTCCTCCTTCTTATTCTCCCCGGCGCGCGCACGCGCCTGCGCACTTCGCCGAGCCGCCATCACGCAGCGGTGTGATGCAATAACACTGGGCCTCTCCCCTCCCCCTCCTCCTTCTTATCCTCCCCGGCGCGCGCACGTGTGCCCCGAAGGAGGGGCCTGCGGTGCTGCTGTAGCGCTGCTGCTATTGGTGCTGCTGTAGCGCTGCTGCTATTGGTGCTGCTGTAGCGCTGCTGCTATTGGTGCTGGTGCAGCTTTACTTCCTCCTCCTCCTCCTCCTCCTCCCTCCCTCCCTCCCCCTCCCCCTCCCCCTCCTCGTTATCCTCCCCGGCGCACGCACGCGCCTGCGCACTTCGCCGAGCCGCCATGACGTAGCGGGCCGGGGCCGTCGACTGAAGAACGTCGTTGAGGTTTGTTCGTCCAGATCGTTCACGGTGAATAATCATCGGGGAAACCACCGATTATATTGAATTGTGGGCGTGTGTTTTTTGTTTAAACGTTCATTAACGGCTTGATTGGTCGCTCGATGGCGGGCGGGCCTTTCACTGAAATGTGAGGAAGGATATTCTTGTTATTGAGGCCGTGCAGCGTAGGGTCACCAGGTTAATCCCCAGAATGGCGGGACTGTCATATGTTGAAAGACTGGAGCGACTAGGCTTGTATACACTGGAATATAGAAGGATGAGAGGGGATCTTATCGAAACGTATAAGATTATTAAGGGGTTGGACACGTTAGAGGCAGGAAACATGTTCCCAATGTTGGGGGAGTCCAGAACAAGGGGCCACAGTTTAAGAATAAGGGGTTGGCCATTTAGAACGGAGATGAGGAAAGACTTTTTCAGTCAGAGAGTTGTAAATCTGTGGAATTCTCTGCCTCAGAAGGCAGTGGAGGCCAATTCTCTGAATGCATTCAAGAGAGCTAGATAGAGCTCTTAAGGATAGCGGAGTCAGGGGGGTATGGGGACAAGGCAGGAACGGGATACTGATTGAGAATGATCAGCCGTGATCACATAGAATGGCGGCGCGTATAGGCTCGAAGGGCCGAATGGCCTCCTCCTGCACCTGTTGTCTGTTGAAGGTGCCGGCCGGGACAGGGTGGGTTGTGTCGTGTCGTGTGCATCACGTCTTGCAATCAGTGGTCAACACTCAGTACATTTAGTCAAGCCAAGTCATTTTTTATTTGTATAGCACATTTAAACACAACCCACGTTGACCAAAGTGCTGAACATCAGTCCAGGTACGAAGAAATGAACATACAATGGACAATAGACTATAGGTGCAGGAGGAGGCCATTCGGCCCTTCGAGCCAGCACCGCCATTCAATGTGATCATGGCTGATCATTCTCAATCAGTACCCCGTTCCTGCCTTCTCCCCATACACCCTGACTCCGCTATCCTTAAGAGCTCTATCTAGCTCTCTCTTGAATGCATTCAGAGAATTGGCCTCCACTGCCTTCTGAGGCAGAGAATTCCACAGATTCACAACTCTCTGACTGAAAATGTTTTTCCTCATCTCCGTTCTAAATGGCCTACTCCTTAAACTGTGGCCCCTTGTTCTGGACTCCCCCAACATACAATGGCACACAAACATAACAGTCAAGTCAAATTTATTTGTATAGCACATTTAAAAACAACCCACGTTGAACAAAGTGCTGTACATCTGTAAGGGCGAACATTCGGCATGTAGCCATGTGGGTTTTATTGCAGGGGTGTAAAAAAGGTGTATAAGCTCCAGCTCGATTATGTTGCCAGGACATCCTGTTGTCAGCATGGAAGCGCGGTTTATGGCTAAGTGTATCCTCTGATATCAGCAACTGGCCTCAAAGCTTTGAAGTGTTAAGAAGAACATCTTGCCACATGGACTGCCCTTTGTTCCCAAGAAAGAAGAGGTCACGATGGACACAACGGACACGGAGGTCCCGAAAGTCACATAAAGATTTATAGGACATTGTAAACCTTGCCATATAAGGTAGCAACGGAAATGTACTGGCACATGTATTAAGGGTATAAAATGTGTGTAATTGTTAGCATTCGGAGAGAGAGACTACACTAGCTTCCTAAGCGTTTCTAAACGCTTCGGTTTCTAGACTCTCCCACCTGGGTGAGTAGAATAAAGAGGTTAAACGAATTCGGTTGTCTGCCTGTTTTTTCTAATAGGCCACAGACTACAACATTTGGCGTAGTCGGCAGGATCTCTTTGGCACCGGCAACCACGAACGACTAAGCGGCATCGGTGGCTGAAACACGTCCGAAGGGGACAGAGTGCACTTCTCGACCGTTGTTCGAGACCCCGGACGTTGACGTTTTTCAGACACTGAAGTCCCTCGTTTGGGGTTGATTTCGTGTTCAACTGAGATTCACAGTCGCACCGATAAGGAAAAGGACAAGGATAAGGTTCCGGATTTGGAAGGTAAGGGGCGTTCACTCTTGTTGTCATTGTCTTGGCCTGGATGAAATTGATCGTTTGGTAATATTTATTGGTAGTATTTATTGGTAACATAATTTCAGATAATTGGCAATCAGACATATGGGACAGTCTTTGGCTAAGAGTGATGGCGGTGCCCTGGTACAACACCTGTGTTATTTATTTATTTATTTATTTGCTTCGTTAATGAAAAGATTGGGAAACGAGGCCTGGCCAGTGGGAGGTACATGGAATGTAGAGACTATCAAAGAGGATTAAAGAATGGAGAGAGGGGGTGCTGAAGCGCCATCAGGAGTCGAGGGAACGAAGTTGGAGGGAAAATGCAAGTAGTAGAGGGAAAATGCAAGTAGTAGAGGGATATCAGTGTGTGATAGGTTGGGAATACCGAAAACATGCGATATTTTGCAAGCGGAATGTAAGGTGTATGATCTAAGACTTGACCGTGATACCCGAGCTCGAGATGAATTTAAAACCGGTACCAAAGGGATATATCCCGCCCAACAACAACAAAAGTCAGAATCCGAACTACTGGAGTATATAGCGGCTTTACTAGGTAATCAGGAGTCCAAGGGTGATGAGGAACCCTGGACACGTCCGATCCCCACAGCCCCACAGACAGAGCCACCGGCTGCGGTGGTGCCAGTCCCGGTTCTACCCTCCCCGCCAGAATATTGGGGACTACCCCCCCGATTATGAGACAGCATCAGGGAATATGGATAGGTCCCAGACAAAGGGTTAAGTTGCGCCACGAACAAGAATCCGCACGATCGGCGCTAGAGATTGAGGATACTGCCTACCCTTGCCTTTTTCAGTACACCTCATTCTGCCCAGCAGGCTGAATTATTTGCCCTCACGCAGGCCTGCCAACTTTGCGTTGACCAACGTGCTAATATTTATACTGACTCACGATATGCCTTTGGGGTTGCACATGATTTTGGTAACCTGTGGCAGCACAAGGGCTTTTTGACTGCAGCAGGCACTCCTATTAAAAATGCCATGTTTGTCCGAAATCTACTAGCGGGTTTAACACTCCCGAAAACCTTGGCTGTCATTAAATGTAATTCGCATACATCTGTCAAGGATCCCATTTCTTTCGGGAATGCATTGGCTGACATATTGGTATGCACAGAGGCCCTGACCCCTACCATTTTAGTTTCTTCAGGCGAACAACAGCAGTTTTCTGCAACTACCGCTATGCCCAGTGTTTCGGAACTCTGCCAGCTTCAGGGGGACGCCCCCGAGGCTGAGAGACACCAGTGGAGCCAGGATGGGTGTTCCCCTCGCGAATCTGACTCGCTTTGGGTTACTGCCTCTGGCAAAGTTTGTGTCCCTAACGCGCTTTTACCTGTTTTGTTGCATTATGTGCACTCTCTTACCTATGCTAGTAAGAGGGGAATGTTGGATGTAATAAATGCTACATGGTATCACCCCAAAATACATTGGGATTTACAAATTGATTTTATTGAATTGCCACGTGTACATATTTATAAGTATTGCTTAGTTATTGTTGATGTGTTTAGCTGATGGATTGATTTTGCTATTGATGTTGCTATTTTGCTATTGTTACTCCTGCTATTAGGGGAAGTGCACTCAAGATCTAAATGGGATTGTGGTCAATCTGTATTTACTCCATGACATTTATGTAAAGACGATCAGATGATATGCAGAGGAGGCAATGGCACAATACCCTGGAAGGCAGAAAGAATAGGACCCTGCTCAGGATGGTTTAATAAGACCAGAGCTAAACAATTGAGAGACCAAGCCTATTGGGTTGTACCCTGTGGACATGCTTTGTGCCAGTTTAATTTCCAATGCCTGACAGATGAATTTAGTTTTCCATGTAAGAAGCAGCAGTCATATCAGGGTCGATCTAGATGAACTCGAGGGTTACATCAGTCATCCCTACGAGAAGAGATGAGGAGAAGAATAGACTGGAGAAGGGACTCTTGCAGTAGAACGCAGGAGAGCTTTACATGTCCAGCCAACACAGCATGTGCAGTAGGGAAGTATGAAGTACAATGCCCTGAGGGGTGCGGAGGGTATGCAGCAAAAGGACAACTAATGGTTATTACACATAACCAAGGGAAGGTCAATTTGACCACTAAGTGGAACGTAAGCATGACTTGTGAATGAGGAGATGGAACCGCATGGTTGAGTAATCAAACTGTGTTATGGGAATGGAGCAGAAAGGGCTGGAACGGCTGGGGGGCAAGTAGCAGCACTTACATTCTGAAGAAAGATGATTGGTTGGCGTGTACCAATGCTACCCAAATAGAAGGAAGGCACCCCCTAGTAATAATTTGGTCAGTACGAGAGACTACCCAGGAAGAATCCAATGTAGGACATTTAAGGCGAATGTATACAACTTGTACCCCAATGGTTAGATCCCCGAATGTGTTAAATTTGACCGTCAGGATAGAATATGAATCCAGGAAGCAGAGTGAATGTAACGTTGCTGAAAGTACAATGGAGGTGTTGGAGCTGGAATAGGAACGTTAAATTCCTTCGATTATAGAGACCCTACAAAATAAGATACAGACAGTAGGTGGATTGATGGGAGAAGGAATAAAACTACGAAATGCTTGGGATAGAGGATGCAATTTTCAGGATGGTTATCTGATGTAATGACTTGGAGACAGAATGAAGAGGTAGAAAAAGAACTGGAAAGGGTAATGCAGAATCAAACTGAGTTAAATTCGAATTACACCCACTGTATGATGAAAGAAATAGTGCCGAGGTTTGGACTACTGTGTACATTGAGCACTTTGGACAATGGACCCTATTTTACAGCCAAAGTTAATGAGGAAATGTGCGAACAGTTAAATATCCGCCAGCAGTTCCACTGCGTACATCATCCACAAGCTGCAGGTATAGTGGAACGAGCAAATGGCACACTATGAAATATATTGGCCTTGTACTTTGGAAAAATTGGAGATTACACGGGAATTTTGTTTTTGTCTTTCAGTCCAGGTATTTTTAAATTCATGTTACAAGTTGACAAAGCTTTTAATCAGGCATAGCAACTTCATGGTGAACTATTTTATGGATAACACCTTTCCTTACTCCTATTCCGTGCACGCTTTACTATTGACTTATTTACTGCCTAGTATTGAGAGCGATAACCATTTGCTCGGAGGGTGAGCTGGTGCTTTAGAACACCAGGTCTGCCCGGTTCTTTTTGAATCACTCACAGAGCCCTGGCCCCAATAATGACAACCAATCAGATGACTGTGGATGTCAATGTTTTAATGGGTGGTCCTTGAGACCCTATCTTAATCAAACACAGGAGAATTGGCCCCGGATACAAGTTAATTCTCCTCATGACTCTCCAGAAACACCAATAAATACAACTTGTTTCTGTAGAATGGGGTCTATACCAAATGAAGTTAGCCTGTCTGTGGGATGCAGCACATGCACCCATATCAGTACTGCAGTTCCCCCAAGACCTCTTAATGGGACTTACTTAATATGTGGGAGCTGGGCATATGTCTGGTTACCAGGACTTTCATAGAAACATAGAAAATAGGTGCAGGAGTAGGCCATTCGGCCCTTCGAGCCTGCACCGCCATTCAATATGATCATGGCTGATCATCCAGCTCAGTAACCTGTACCTGCCTTCTCTCCATACCCCCTGATCCCTTTAGCCACAAGGGCCACATCTAACTCCCTCTTAAATATAGCCAATGAACTGGCCTCAACTACCTTCTGTGGCAGAGAATTCCACAGACTCACCACTCTCTGTGTGAAGAAATGTTTTCTCATCTCGCCACGGTGTGATCAGGGATCTTATGAGACCTGGACAGGGTGCTGTTATCTAGCTTTTGTAATCCCACATTTACGAATCATAAATCATCCTCTACAGCATCCAGAGTGGAGCTCTAAACGAGCTGTATCGGAGTTTGAGAGGTTTTGGTGGATAATATTCCTGAGATGGGGAACCGCTCGGGCGGGAACTGAAATTTGAAACTTAGCTAGTGCCCTGGAACAATTAGCAAATTGTACCGCTGATGGACTGTACGAGACTCAGGAACAAATAGGCCAGCTAACAACTGAAATGATGGCCCTGCGTCTTGTCGCTCCCCAGAATCGTATGGCCCTAGATTTCCTGCTAGCCGAGAAAGGGGGCACCTGTGCTATGATAGGGCAAGAATGTTATACATTTGTACCAGATGCATCCTCTAATATCACCAATATCGCGGGGCATGTGAAGGAGGTTATAGAAAGAGCGTTTAGCGTTTGAGCCCTCTGAGGGGGTGCTGTGAACTGTTTATGTATGTGCTGTTATGTTTGTGTGCCATTGTATGTTTGTTCTTAGTACCTGAACTGATGTACAGCGCTTTGGTCAATGTGGGTTGTTTTTAAATGTGCTATACAAAGTAAAATTGACTTGGCTTGACTAGGAAAATAGGGGCAGATTTAGCCCAAGATCGAATTAATGCTTCAGGATGGGATTGGTTTGGTTTAGGATATTTGTGGGGGCCGATTCTCAATTATGGCAATATCATTGCGTTAATTGTTGTGATTCTGTTAATCTGTTATTGCTTGTATCTGCCAAATATTTATATATTTATGTATATGCCAAATATTTGTCAATCGACCACTTTAAAAGACTGTGATTATAGTATAATCAAAGAGGGGAATGTAAGGGCGAACATTCGGCATGTAGCCATGTGGGTTTTATTGCAGGGGTGTAAAAAGGGTGTAAAAGCTCCAGCTCGGATTATTCTTGGGGCATCCTGTTGTCAGCATGGAAGCGCGGTTTATGGCTGATCGCATTCTCTGATATCAGCAACTGGCCTCAAAGCTTTGAAGTGTTAAGAAGAACATCTTGCCATATGAACTGCCCTTTGTTCCCAAGAAAGAAGAGGTCACGATGGACACAACGGACACGGAGGTCCCGAAAGACACAAAGATTTATAGGACATTGTAAAAATTGCCATATAAGGAAGCAACGGAAATGTACGGGCACATGTATTAAGGGTATAAAATGTGTGTAATTGTTAGCATTCGGAGAGAGAGACTACACTAGCTTCCTAATCGTTTCTAAACGCTTCGATTTCTAGACTCTCCCACCTGGGTGAGTAGAATAAAGAGGTTAAACGAATTAGGTTGTCTGCCTGTTTTTTCTAATAGGCCACAGACTACAACATTGCAACGAGACCTGGGTGTCGTGGTACACCAGTCATTGAAAGTAGGCATGCAGGTGCAGCAGGCGGTGAAGAAAGCGAATGGTATGTTGGCATTCATAGCGAGGGGATTTGAGTATAGGAGCAGGGAGGTTCTGCTGCAGTTGTACAGGGCATTGGTGAGACCACACCTGGAGTATTGCGTACAGTTTTGGTCTCCTAATCTGAGGAAAGACATTCTTGCCATAGAGGGAGTACAGAGAAGGTTCACCAGATTGATTCCTGGGATGGCAGGACTTTCATATGAAGAAAGACTGGATAGACTCGGCTTGTACTCGCTGGAATTTAGATGATTGAGGGGGGATCTTATAGAAACTTACAAAATTCTTAAGGGGTTGGACAGGCTAGATACGGGAAGATTGTTCCCGATGTTGGGGAAGTCCAGAACAAGGGGTCACAGTTTAAGGATAAGGGGGAAGTCTTTTAGGACCGAGATGAGAACGTTTTTTTTCACACAGAGAGTGGTGAGTCTGTGGAATTCTCTGCCACAGAAGGTAGTTGAGGCCAGTTCATTGGCTATATTTAAGAGGGAGTTAGATGTGGCCCTTGTGGCTAAAGGGATCAGGGAGTATGGAGAGAAGGCAAGTACGGGATACTGAGTTGGATGATCATCCATGATCATATTGAATGACGGTGCAGGCTCGAAGGGCCGAATGGCCTCCTCCAGCACCTATTTTTAATTTTTTTAAATTAAAATTCTTTTTTTAAAAAATTAATTTATTTTTATTTTTTAAAGAGAACCTATCACCTGTTATTACTAGGCTTGATCTTTTTGATACTCTTCGGCCTGTTTTCTTCCACCCAATTCAATATCAAGCCTATTATGCCTATGCGTATTTATAAACAGTAAGTTTCTGGTCTCGTGCCTCAATCCCTCCCCTTCCTTCCCAACCTCAGCCTCACGGACCTTATATTACCCCTAGTTCCTAAAACCCATTTCCATCACTCTCCCCCCCGCCACCTTCCCCCTCCCTCCGCCACCTTCCCTCCCCCCTGGGGGCCAAGGCTGGGAGACTAAAGGCAGAGGGGAAAGGCCAGCTGTGCAACTCCAGACCCAGGGTGTGGATCCAAGGCTAGGCCCCGCCTTAGAGAGACCTCTAGGCCCAGGCTGTTGCGGATCATCTCCAGGCCCAGGCTATGGATCCAAGGCTAGGCCCCGCCTTAGAGAGAACTCTAGGCCCAGGCTGCTGCGGATGAACTCCAGGCCCAGGCTGTGGATCCAAGGCTAGGCCCTGCCGTAGAGAGAACACAAGGCCCAGGCTGCTGCGGATCAACTCCAGGCTGTGGATGCAAGGCTAGGCCCCGCCGTAGAGAGAACTCTAGGCCCAGGCGGCTGCGGATCAACTCCAGCCCAGGCTGCGGGTCCCGGGCTAATGCCTCCATTAAAGACTGTATCCTTTTCCAAAAACAGTCTCCACCATCTGCCTGTGGCGTACCTCATTGAGCTGGAAGGGAATTCTGTACTGCATTTAATTCCTAACCCGAGCTTCCTTTGGTGGGAGTGTCTAGGACCAGAGGTCACAGCCTCAGAATCACCTCCGAGCCAGCACCGCCATTCAATATGATCATTGCTGATCATCTGAAATCAGGGTGAAAAAGTTTTTCCTCATCTCATTCCTCAATGGCCTAGCCCTTATTCTTAAACTGTGTGTGGCCCCTGGTTCTGGACTCGCCCAACATTGGGGAACATTTTTCCTGCATCTAGCCTGTCCAATCGCTTGAGAATTTTATACGTTTCTGTAATATCCCCTCTCATCTGTCTAAATTGCAGTGAATACACAAGCCCAGGCGATCCATTCCTTCATCACAGTGTAAGAAAATAACTGCAGATGCTGGTACTAATCGAAGGTATTTATTTCACAAAATGCTGGAGTAACTCAGCGGGTCAGGCAGCATCTCAGGAGAGAAGGAATGGGTGACGTTTTGGGTCGAGACCCTTCTTCAGACTGATGCCAAATCTGTAGAAGGGTCTCGACCCGAAACGTCACCCATTCCCTCTCTCCTGAGATGCTGCCTGACCCGCTGAGTTACTCCAGCATTTTGTGAAATACATTCCTTCATCAACCGTCAGTCCAGCCTGTTGAACTTAACTGGATAACACAGAGACAGGAGCCTGTCACTGTATGTCTGTCCACACACAACGATGAACCACCAATGGCCTTGGTTACATCAGGCCCAGGCTTACATGACCGGCAGCAGTGTTAAACAAATCTGTTTTATTATGTACAAAATGCATTTTACAAAATCATCACAAGCTGCACAAAAACGTGCAGAACAAACATCCACAGGATCAGTGACCAGACTTTATATAAATTACAGGTTTCCAAAGAGCAACAGGTGCAGGAGGAGGCCGTTCGGCCCTTCGAGCCAGCACCGCCATTCGCCGTGATCATGGCTGATCATTCTCAATCAGTACCCCGTTCCTGCCTTCTCCCCAGACCCCGACAGCACGGACAAAGTATGAACTGTTCCATGTTCCACAAGGATCTTGTCGTAAACTGTGGGATCTAGGACCATGGACACATCTGGTCACATCTGCCACAGAGACGGCGCAGCAGCAAACCCGTTCCCCGACACCCAGAGAAGTCAAGTCAAGTCAAGTCAATTTATTTGTATAGCACATTTAAAAACAACCCACGTTGACCAAAGTGCTGCACATCTGACTAGGAAAAAAAGAAACATACAGTGGCAGGCAGCCAAACACAACGGCGCGGCCATCTTGAACAAAATGTTAATTCAATCACCCACAGTCCAACAATAAAAGCACTAAACAGGCACCCAAATTACCCAACCCCAAAAACCCCCCAAAAACACAGTCCAACAATAAAAGCATTAAATAGGCATTCAAATCACACACCCCAAAACCCCCAAAAATACAGTCCAACAATAAAAGCATCAAACAGGCACTCAAACCACCCAACCCCAAAAACACACAAAAAAAGAAACATCCATCTCCTCCAGTCCTCTCCTCACTGTGATGGAAGGCCACAATGTCTTTCCCTTCTCCTGCTGTCCTCGCCCGCAGTCAGGTTGTTGTGGTTGCAGGGGTGCTCTGTCACCCCCCGCGTACAGCGGTCCCCACTCTGCAACTCTCCCGGTCCCACAACACCCGCTCCTCATCCCTGCGAGAGGGGGTGAGAGAGAGAGAGAGAGAGAGGGAGAGGGGGGGGGGCGAGAGAGAGAGGAAGAGAGAGAGGAAGAGAGAGAGGGAGAGGGAGAGAGAGAGGGGGAGAGAGGGGGGAGGGAGAGAGAGGAGGAGAGGAAGAGAGAGAGGGGGAGAGAGAATGAGTCCTGTGTTAGTGACTGGGCATCGCGGCCCATCCATCCCGTTCACTGCCGGGGAAGCGTCACCGCACAATGTTAGACGGGAGAGAGGGGACAGGGAGAGGGGGGGCGGACAGAGAGGGAGGAGAGGGGAACAGATAGGGGGGGAGGAGACGGAGAGAGGGGGCAAGGGAAGGGAGACAGAGAGGGGGGAACGGGACAGAGAGAGGGGGACGGGACAGAGATAGGGGACGGGACGGAGAGGGGGGGGAGGGGGACAGAGAGGGAGGAGGGGGGGAACAGATAGGGGGGAGGATATTCTTGCTATGGAGGGCGTGCAGCGTAGGTTCACTAGGTTAATCCCCGGAATGGCGGGACTGTCGTATGTTGAAAGGCTGGAGCGATTGGGCTTGTATACACTGGAATTTAGAAGGATGAGGGGGGATCTTATTGAAACATATAAGATAATTAGGGGATTGGACACATTAGAGGCAGATAACATGTTCCCAATGTTGGGGGAGTCCAGAACAAGGGGCCACAGTTTGAGAATAAGGGGTAGGCCATTTAGAACGGAGATGAGGAAGAACTTTTTCAGTCAGAGGGTGGTGAAGGTGTGGAATTCTCTGCCTCAGAAGGCAGTGGAGGCCAGTTCGTTGGATGCTTTCAAGAGAGAGCTGGATAGAGCTCTTAAGGATAGCGGAGTGAGGGGGTATGGGGAGAAGGCAGGAACGGGGTACTGATTGAGAGTGATCAGCCATGATCGCATTGAATGGCGGTGCTGGCTCGAAGGGCTGAATGGCCTACTCCTGCACCTATTGTCTATTGCCCCATGGAATTCCAAACAGAATAAACTGTATATGTATATACATCTCTCCCAAAAGAACCATTGTGAATATGAACAATTCTTCTATATATATAGGCCCCTCTTTTGTAGATAAGGACGCCAGATGTTTTAACAAGTATCATATTTGTTCCTTAAATTATAAGTAATTTTTTCACGTGGGATACAGTTAGAAATTTCATTATTCCAAAGGTCCATACTTAAATAGGAATCAGATTTCCAAGTAACTGCGATAGTTTTTTTGGCTACTGCTAATGCAATTTTTATAAATTCTTTCTGATATTTATTCATTTTAAGTTGTGGTCTTATTCCTTCAACATCACCCAATAACAAAAATCTTGGGTTGTATGGAAGTTGTATTCCGATAATCTGTTCTAAAAAACTTCTTAAGTTTGTCCAAAAAGGTTGTATTTTTGAACAGGACCAAGTAGAATGAAAAAAAGTACCAATTTCTTGATTGCACCGAAAACATTGGTCAGATAAACTTGAATTTATTCTCTTTAATTTTTGTGGTGTGATATATAATTGATGCAGAAAGTTATATTGTACTAGTCTAAACCGAACATTTATTGTATTTTTCATACTGTCAAAGCATAGTTTTGACCAATTTGTTCCATCAATATTAATATTCAAATCCGTTTCCCATTTTCGCCTTGATATATGAATTCTTTGTTTAGGAGCCTTTTTTTGAATTAGATTATACATAATAGAAGTTAAAAAAATTATTTGTCCTTTTTGAATTAGGTTTTCAATTTCCTTAGATTTCGGCAATAACATTGTTTGACCCAATTTATCTTTTAAATAAGCTCTTAATTGAAAGTAACAGAAAAGAGAATTATTTGATATATGATATTTATTTTTCAATTGTTCAAATGACATCAATATACCTTTTTCAAAGCAATCACCTATATATCTAATCCCTTTTTGATGCCACCTATATAGAAGCTGGTTGTCCATTGTAAAAGGTATCAATCTATTCTGAATCAAAGTTGTCTTTCCTAATAAAGATTTTTTTGTTTCATCCTCAAAATTTACCTTATTCCATAATCCGATCAAGTATTTTAATAATGGAGATTCTTTCAGTCCTCGTATCAATTTAGGTTCCCATTTATATATAAAGTCTTCTGGTATATTTTCTCCTATTTTGTCTAGTTCTATTCTTATCCATGCCGGGTTTTATTCTTCAAAAAGAGATGCAATAAACCTCAGTTGGTTTGCTTTATAATAATTCTTAAAGTTCGGAAGTTGTAATCCTCCTGAATCAAACTTCCATGTCAATTTTTCCAACGATATTCTTGACATCTTACCTTTCCAGAGAAATTTCCGCACATATTTATTTAACTCTTGAAAAAACTTCTGTGGTACTTGTATTGGTAATGTTTGGAATAAATATTGTAACTTCGGAAATATATTCATTTTAACGGCATTAACTCTTCCTATTAATGTTATTGGTAATGTCATCCATTTATCAAGGTCTTCTTTTATTTTTCTTAGTAATAATAAATAATTTAATTTATATAAATTCTTCATATCATTATCAATTCTTATACCTAAATACTTTATACCAATTAATGGCCATCTAAATTGGGTTAGTAATCGACATTGAGTGTAATCTCCTTTAGTAAGGGGTAAAATTTCACTTTTATCCCAATTTATTTTATAACCTGATATTCTTCCATATTCTTCTAATCTAAAAGATAGTTTGCGCAACAAATCTAATGGTTTTGTTAAGTATATCAAAACATCATCTGCAAATAAATTAATCTTAAATTCTTCCTGATTGACTTTAAAACCCTTAATATCTGGGTCAGTTCTAATTAGTTCAGCTAACGGTTCTATCGCCAGGACAAATAAAGCAGGTGATAAGGGGCATCCTTGTCTAGTTGACCTTTTTAATTGAAACGGTGTTGAAATTTGGCCATTTGTCACTACTTTAACTTTAGGATTCACATTTAGAGTTTTAATCCAGTTTATAAAAGTTGTTCCTAACCCATATTTTTCCAATACTTTATATAAAAAATCCCACTCTAACCTATCAAATGCTTTTTCTGCATCCAGAGCTACTGCTACACTTATTTCATTCCTCTTTTGTGCCAAATGCATTATACTAAGTAACCTAGTTACATTATCTGCAGAATGTCTATTTTTAATAAATCCAGTTTGATCCATATGTACTAATTTTGGTAATTACTTAGACAATCTATTAGATAAAATTTTTGCTACTATTTTATAATCTGTATTCAGCAAAGATATAGGTCTATATGATGTTGGTTTTAAAGGGTCCCTATCTTTTTTTGGTATTACCGTTAAAATCGCTGTCGTAAAAGACTCTGGGAGGTTATGTGTTCTTTCCGCCTGCTGTATTACCTCCATAAAAGGAGGAATTAATAATTCTTTAAATTTTTTATAAAATTCTGGTGGGAAAGCATCTTCTCCTGGGGATTTATTACTCTGTAGTGATATTAAAACTTCTTTGACCTCTTTTAATGAAAAAGGTATATCTAATCCCATCTGTTCTTCTAAATTTAATTTAGGAAGGTTTATTTGTGCTAAAAATCTTTCTATCTCATTAGTATCTTTTTGTGATTCTGACTGGTATAGTTCAGAATATTTTTTTTTAAAGGTTTCATTAATTTCTAAAGGTTTATAAGTAATTTTATTTGTATTTATTCTAATAGCATTAATCGTTCTCGAAGACTGTTCGGCTTTCAACTGCCAGGCAAGGACCTTATGTGATCTCTCTCCTAACTCATAGTACCTCTGTTTAGTTCTTATAATTGCTTTTTCTGTTCGGTATGTCTGTAATGTATTATATTGTAACTTTTTATTGATAAGTTGTCTTCGTTTCTCTTCCGTTACATACCTTTGAGATTCTTTTTCTAATTTTCTAATTTCTTTCTCCAATTGCTCTACTTCGGCCATATATTCTTTCTTAATTTAGGAAGTGTAACTTATTATCTGTCCTCTCAAATATGCTTTCATTGCATCCCATATAACAAATTTATCATCAACTGAGTTGGAATTTGTATCTAAAAAAAATTGAATATGTCTTCTCATAAACTCACAAAAATCTTCTCGATTTAATAATGTTGAATTAAATCTCCATCTATAAGTCATTTCCTCTTTATCCATCATTACCATTGACATTGTTAAAGGGGAGTGATCTGATAATATTCTTGCTTTATATTCAACATTTTTCACTCTGTCCTGTATGTTTGTTGATAATAAAAAGAGATCAATCCTCGAGTAAGTTTTATGTTTATATGAGTAAAAAGAATAATCTCTTTCTCTTGGGTTAAGTCTTCTCCATATATCGGTTAGATTTAAATCTTTCATCAATGACAAAGTTAATTTTGCTATTTTCGTTTTTGTAACTGTCCTAACTGATCTATCTAAAACTGGGTCTAAACAAAAATTAAAGTCTCCACCTATTAATATTTTATCGTGAGCATCGGCCAGATTCAAAAAAGTTTCTTGTATAAATTTTATATCATTTTCATTTGGTGCATAAATATTCATCAAGGTCCATAATTCCGAAAAGAGTTGACAATGTATAATCACATATCTTCCCGCAGGATCGATAATTGTAATTTGTATTTTAATTGGTAATGTTTTATTGATCAAAATTGCAACTCCCCTCGCTTTTGAATTAAATGAAGCTGCAATAATTGTTCCCACCCAGTCTCTTTTTAATTTCTGATGTTCTATCTCTGTTAAATGAGTTTCCTGCAAGAAAGCTATATCTATCTTCATTTTTAAAATATATGTTTAAATTCTTTTTTTTTTTACCGGCCCATTTAAGCTATTAACATTAAAACTCAAAAAGTTCAGTAATTTAGCCATTATTCTTAACAGAATTACTCCAATCTATAACATAACACCTCTTTTCTCATGGTTTTTTGGGGAGTTTCCTTAAAATTCACCATGTTGCTGTACACCCCCCCCCCCCCCCCAACATCCAGGCTAAAAGAAAAAAAAGAAAAAGATAAAGAAACAATTTTAAAAAAACAAAATAACCCCTTACTAATGCTGTTTATAAAAAAGAAAACAGCATTACCTCCCTCCATTTTACGGGTCATGGCACACGCCATGAATACACACATGAATCCCGCAGTCATCAATTGGTGGTTCTCCAGCCCCCCCGAACTAACATAACTTTTTCTCCCAATCATTATTCATTAAATCTTTACATTTCATATCCTTTATCTTCTCTCCATTCATATCCGTTTCAATCCATGTCTCATTCTCGTTCATCTTATATCTGGGGAGCCTTTGGAAGTTTTAAAGCAAATTCCTCAGCTTCCTGGTAATCAGTAAAAAAATTGTTTCCTTCTCTTTCTAAAAAAAATTTCAGTGGGGATATGGGGAGAAGGCAAGCACAGGTTGATGATTGTGAATGATCAGCCATGATCACAATGAATGTTGGTGCTGGCTCGAAGGGCCAAATGG
>NC_135971.1:4091129-4110129 GCF_053455715.1 Rhinoraja longicauda | reverse complement strand
GTTTCTGCAAGGGTAATTTGCAGCATGTGAAGCACATTATATTGGCGGGCAATCCTCTGCTTGGAGGCTGAATGGACATGGACGAGCAAACTGTGGTCCTCGTGTATTATGATACATAATTATGGAGCGAAGGTGCACAGGTGTGGGTCTGCACGGAAGCTTTGTTCAATGGTACTTTATTGTTACGGTTACAGAGGAACTGTGAAATTTCATTTACCATACAGTCATACCATAAATGGAACAAGGTACAAAACTACATGAATATTAAACATAAACAGCTATCACAGCGGCGTGTGAGAATCCCCAGGGCACAAACCCAAAGCGGAGACCCACAAACATCAGTTCCATGTCCTGACCTCGCACCTTCACCGGGATGTGACAAGACTGCTGCCGACCGCTGTCACTCTCTCTGCATTCCCTGTCCGGTCGAACCGTTAGGAAGCCGTTCACACTCGCTCCAGACGCCAGGAAGTTCTCCTAGTGCGATGTCCCCACAAATACCGCGATCACTGCCCTCGCAGCAACCCCTCCGAGTCCCCACCAGCGCAGGCAGCACATCCATCTTGTTTCTTCGGTGACCTCGCATAACTCAGTGTGATGGAAGGCAAACAACTTTTACTTTCTTTCTCCTTTAGTGAGTTTAATGAAAAATGGCAGACAGGATCGAAGGCTCGGAGTTCAGCAATTTCAACAGTATGACCCAGTGAATTGGAAAAAATAGGAAATTGTGCTAAGGATCCAGTGTAGGCGTTGAATAGACAGTGCGGGGGAAATGGATTGATCCTTGCAAGAGTGTAGCATCTGTGCAAGTAGAAGAATCGAAACCGGAAAGACAATCTTGAAAGACAGCTCAATCTTGGTGGTGGGAGGGAGGACGGTGGGATGTTGGTGGGCGTCTTCACTGGGGCTGTGGAGTGGGGATACGCGTTGGAATTTGTTGAATAGACTAAATTTGTTAATTTTATAAATAGCGCCTTGCGGCCGACTTGGTTAAACTTCGGGGCATAAGTACGGACCAGGGACACCGCCCTCGCCACTAGTATTCAGGGCTTGGATCTATGCATGAACAGAAGAACTGAGGTGAGCGGATATTTCACCGCCCTTTTCACCTGTTCCCTGAACTTCGACTGAGTCGCTGCATAAATAAATGTATTCGTGCAGCAGCTGAAGTTACACAGCAATCGCCCGGTTTGTGAGATAATTTCTTCGATTTCATTCGGTTCTGCTCCAAGCGTTCCCATGATCTGATAATAAATAAAATTCAAAACATACGTCAGCCATAAAATAATGAAATTTCCGGAGAGAGTGAGCAGTAAAATCACAGACTTCCTCCTGCTCTCCATTTCCGGGTCACTGCGGCTCTCTCCCTTGCTCTGTGCCCTCAGTCCCTTACGGACCCGGCTCGCTACTAAAATATGCCGGACTGTCAGAGCGTTCAGAATCAGAATTACAGCGAACGGGAGGAACGGAGTTAATATTGTGTCGAGCCAGTCATATTCCACCCAGCCACGCGCACTGAAATAACTTGGCTTCGGAACACAGAACCAAGGTACATTATCAATGATCTTTTTGGGTCCATATGTAAAGAAGATGGGAATGTTTTTCAAAGTGAATATAACGCCGGTTATTGAGATTACCGCGGCCGCAACTTTCCCAGTGCAATATTTTATTTTCAAATTCTGGCAACAAATAGCGACAAATCGATCAAAGGTGAAAGTGACCGTGAACCAGACCGAACAGTCCGTCGATACATACGTTAGGACACGAATAATTGTGCACAAAGGGGTGATGAACAGGAAATTCGTTGAAAAAAAATGGTATTTGATCTGATACAAAATGACATCACTAATTATGACCAGTAGGTCCGCCGCCGCCATGGCCACCAGGTACCGAGTGGTGCAAGTGGACAGGCCACATTTTCCCCGGGACAGGATCACAATCGCCACTGAATTCACTGTTGGAAAAAAAAGAATGGAATACGCAGTGGAATTCATTAAACATATTCTCGGCATTTGAATACAAAGTAGATTATATCAGTACTATGCATGCAAATTGTGTTACAAATGTAAAAACTTCAAGCTGAGCCGAACCAGTGGAGCACGAAAAAACAACGTCTTCGGGCCTTAAAAATCGAAAATAAAGACCTTGGAAAGTCAGATGTGGAGAAGGGAAGTTGTGTCACACCTTTCGCCAGAACAGCACAACCGGCCAGTTTATGGTAAATTCGCGAACAACTTTCATCTGCAAAGCAAAGATAAGACTCAGCATCCACAGGTGCAGCGCATCGATGTTTCACCAGTCTGGGAGAACTGGTGGCGCTTTAGCAAAAGAGGAACTGGGCCGACTGGGGATTTCCATACTATAATTTAATGAAAGAAGCAAAAATCCATTCACTAAGCCCACGGCAGTTGCAGCAGAGGGTGCTTCATGTTAAATGAATTTCATAAAAGGACAAGATGGTTAATTTAACGAGTTGTTTTTAATGGTCTATTGTGCACTTTGAACATTCTTAGGAACGGAGAAACTCCTGCTGATAAACCGGAAACAGTCCACTGGGACCATGAGTGTCTAATGGGTCCTCCACCCCGTTTGGTAGGATTACGGCTGATTCCCGATCTGCGCACAATGTTTCGCTCTGCACACACGCTTGGAAACTATCTATTTCTAGAACTATATCACGTTCTTGAAGAATGCTAGCCTCCCGCTAGTTCTCCAGCGGCTCACCTCAACGATTCATTCCGCACGTCATCCATAAAGATTGCACATTGCAGCCACATTCGATACCACCATCACTAGGGGAAGCATCCTCTCTGGGCCAGAATGTCACGTCTATAGGTTCCTGCATGTTTCATTATTACCCCTCTCATTTGCCTAAAACAGGCCAAATCCACTCGATCGCGCCGCAATACCAGTCCAGCTATGTTGGGAATCAATGTGATGAATCTTTGTTTCACTTCCTAATGGCGATTTTGTTCCTTTACAAGCAATGACCAAATCTGTACATAATTTTCCCGAGTGGTCTCGAAAAGGCTGGAGCCTTTTCGGCTGGAGCCGAAACCCTTACTTGCGAACTAAACGACACTTACAACGTTGGAGGGTTTTGGGCTCGTCAGTTTACGTGTTTGCGTAATGCGAATATATACATTCTGTCAGTGGTTCATGACAATAGGACATAAAACAATACAGGTTGGCCTGTTTTTGATTAATGTAGGGATCTGATTGCAACTCCATGCTTCACCATGGTCCACATCTTTCCATTCTCTTGCACATCTATGAGCCTATCAAAAACTCTCACATCTGCCACTGCCATATATGCCTCCCCTGCCGTATATGACTCTACTATCCACTGCACTGCGTTTCGGGCACCCGCCATACGCAGTGGAAAAATGGTGCCTCTCACAACCCCTTTAAACGTTAGGGCTCTCACCGCCAATATTTGATATTTACATCCCAGGAGGAAGGTTCCGACTATCTACCGTATTTATGCCTCATAATTGTTTATACTTTTATCAGGTATCTGCACAACCTCTAGTTTTCCAGAGAAAATAAACGTTCAATTTTGCCCGGACTACTCCTTGCAGGTAAAATTTCTAGTCCATGCATCTTTCTGGTAAGCCAAATCCTTAAGCATTAATTGCATTTTACATACTGTACGAGTTTCCGGGCAATTGCCAATTCTGGGCTATCGTTGTTGCGTAACCAGATCACATAACATTTGTCCACGTTATTCTATACATCCAAGGTATTAGCTGAGGCGTGTCATTATCTCTTCCCCCATTAGAACCTCTGAGCGTTCGCCGCCACTCTCATCCTGCCCAAATCCTCGTTTTAAATAATCGGATGGTTGTGCAAGCCTAGGCAGTAAGTAAGGCGGAATTGAATACGGCGCAGACAGACGGATGGGTAAACAGGATGAATGAATGAAAGAACTAATGAATGAATTGTGTTCTCATCCAAGAAATGCCAAATACTATGGGGCAGAGAGAGCTTTAGGCATCTGGAACCCGCAGCCATGGGGAGGTCGGTGAAATTGTTAATGCGGGAGCATGTAACAGGCATTTCGATAACTACCCAAATGGGCAGGTACCACAAGGATATTTACCATGTGCTGGTAGACGGGATTAGTTAGATTGGCATCCTGATTGGCGTTGACATTTTGGGCCAAAGGGATTGATCCCGCGCTGATCTGTTCTGTATAAGTTATAAAGCTAAATTATGAGCAGCTGATGCCCAAGCAGGTATCGCAATAATACGAGATGAGACTCTGTATAAATTCGACCAAAGGAGCAAATAACGATTACGCTTCCTGCTTGCAACTAATTTTACATTCCGTCTACACTCTCTAGCCAGTTGTAATAGACAATTACCCTTTTAATATTCAACGGTTACATTGTCTAAGCCCAATGATGTTTTCCAATGTTTTACAACCCATATTAAATGCTCGACCAGTCCCTATAAAGTTTTTTCTGTCGTGATCGGCTTTATTTTACATGATGTCGTTATCTGCGCCACGCTTTAAACGGCAATGGTATTTCCATAACATCAATAATTTTGGAAGTTGACAACCAAATCGATACATGTAAATAATATCACACTTCTCAATTTACACTCTGGGATGCAGATTATACTAACTGGGAATAAATCCGCTGACGGGTTCATTAAAATTGCCCCAATTATTTATTCATCCCTAGCATTTTCCTTTCATACAAACATTTCTGTCATCCCATTGTAGCCACTATTTCTTCCCACGTGCAGACAGTTACAAAATGTTCGTTTGAAGACAAAGCCATTTATTTGTTCCAGTTATGATCACACACAGAGCGACATACGTTTAATAGATCCAGTCCTACCTGGTACTCCAATAACGGCAATTACGACGTACAATACTTTCTCCACTCTTAGATACAGAGCCAGCATCTTCCGTGTGAATCTGTTTCCTTGTTTTGTGTTTACGAAATCTGTCGAATGAAAAGTTGGAGTGACATTGTTCCAGAGTTTTATTGGCTTTGAATTCTCCACGGGATAACTGATATTTCCACATAATTATAAATAGGAATGGGAAAAATGAACAAACGGATGACGACATCTAATGAACTCCCTGCCATGACACATTGTGTTTATTTCGGCGATTTAATTAAAAATACTCCAAAGGCTGGAAAATCTTAATCATGTTATTGGGCATACGTTGAAGGTGGCGTTCTTCCACCATTGGTCAAAGACTAGTAAACTAATCTTGTCGCACCTCTAAGCCGGATGTCCTTCAAACTTCTTCATTCGATGTGCAGGTGTACAATCTTTCAGGAACCTTGGCAGTGTGTTGAAAACTGCTCAATGTTGTCTAATGACACATTCCGGAAAGATAACAAAACAACCGTCTTGCCGCACTGGGTGACTTTAAATTCTCAATATTCACTGGGAATTGGCCAGTGGGAAAGCATTAGAAGGGACAGAATTTATTAGCGGCAGCCTAGAGAGTTTAATGAACAGTATGTGGATAGTCCCACTCGACCGGGGATCATAGAGGGCCGTATGCTAGGAAACGAACCTGGTCAGGTAACTGATGTTTCTATGAAAGCGCTTTGTTGGTAAAGTGATCGCAACTCCATTAATATTACACGACAATGGAAAAGTGTTAATTCTGGAGCTACCAGAAGGTAATTTTTGTAAAACTATTTTATTAGGTAGGAGCACAGGAAAGTAAATTGAGGGTTGTGTCTTTCAACAGCCAATTTATTAAGTTCCGGATCAGCGTGTTCCTGTGAGGATGGGGTGGGATTAGGATTGTAACGTAAGGGACCGTAGATTTAAAAAAAAGTTTGAACGTTTGGTCAAAACGAAAAGGAAAGAATTAGCAATGTTTTAGATGAATCCAGACAGGATACGAGGAACACCCGTTTCTTCCTCGACCGTAGAACCAGCCAATCCCCATCGACCAACACTCTCCTCCGCCTAGCAGAGCTGGTTCTTACCCTCAACAACTTTGAATCCTCCCACTTCCTCCAAACCAGAGGCGTAGCTATGGGCACTGGCATGGGCCCTAGCTAAGCCTGCCTCTTTGTCGGGTACGTCGAACAATCCCTGTTCCAGACGTACACTGGCCCCATCCCCGAACTCTACCTATGCTCCACTACGAGGAACATAATGCGGATATGAACAAAATTCTCAGATGGATGATTGGAAATGCCAAAGATAATGCCAGATGCATATTGTAAACAGCATGATAACCAGGGATAAGTCAGGGACTCTAAGGATAATTCAAGGAATTATAGGCGGATGAAACTCAAACCATCGGCATGGAATCTGTTGGAGAGCATTTTTGCGGCAGCGTTTAGTCCCATGTGGAAAGCAATGGGCAAATGTGGGGCAATCGTCATAGTCTTGCGTGGCAGATCACGTTTAACTAACGATCGAGGATAGGGTGTTGGATGGTATCAGCTGTGATTTTGCCTAGGTATTTGAAGAAGCATCTCGTGATAGGCTGATCGAGAAGAGTAAGATTGCACGAGATGGCCTATGACATAGAATGACACAAGGTGCTGGAGCAATACAGCAGATCTGGCAGCATCTCTGCAGAACATGAATAAATGATAATTTTGGATCGGCCCCCTTCTTCAGATTGATTACTGCTGGTGAATGAAACAGTGCATCGTAGAAAGTGTACTGCCGAAGTGCACCACAGCTTGGTTTCCGAACAGTTCTGCCTAATACCGCAAATAATTTCAGAGAGTAGTAGGTGTAGCCTAGTCTGTCACACAGACCAGACTCCGCAACTTTGTCTCCTTCTACTCTTCACGTTGCCCCTTGAAAACAGCCACCATTATCAATGACCCTTTCCCCAGATCTTTCTTTTCATTCCCACTCACTTAGGCAGGAGACACAAACGCTTGAATGCAGGTACCACATTACGCGGGACAGCATCTTCCCCTATTCAATCAGATGATATAACCAATTATGTCATAGGTTAGGATGGACTTCGATCTTCTAATTTACCTTCATTGCGGACACTTGATTTTTTCACTGTAACTGTTATTCTATAATTTTGTAAACCTTAGCCATTCGCTCTGATATTTTTTTCTCTTTACTACCTGCTGTACCTATGAATGGTTTGATTTTGATCATGTGCACTATGATCTGATTTAATTATATAGCACTGTCGCAGTAGATCGTCCACAGCATGTAGTTCCGCAATAGCATCGGACGAGGGTTGCAGATGGAGTACTGACAGGAAAGTTTGGGGAATTAATTTGATTTTGGAATGAACGGGTCCTTTTCAGAAAGGCAAGCAGTGACTGGTGGGGACTGGCCGTAAAGCTCGGTGCTGGAACCCCAATATATATTAACGATTTAGACGAGGGAATTAAAAGTGAATCTACACGTTTGCGGATGACACAAAGCTGGGTGGCAGTATGAGCTGCGAGGAGGATGCTATGAGACAGCAGAGTGGTTTGGGTGGGTGAGGTGAGTATGCAGATGCATGGAAGGTGCAGTATAATTTGGATAAATGTGAGGTTATCCACTTTCTTTGCAAGAACAGGAAGGCAAATTATTATCTGAATGGTGTCAGAAGTATAACAAGAAACGTGGATGAGCTTGAGTCTCGGTTAGAGATTGGTAGATATGGCATTGTGGGGATTGCAGAGACGTGGCTGCAGGGGATCGGAACTAGGAACTGAATATTCAGGGTTAAAAGTCCTATGGAAAGGACAGGCAGGTGGACAAAGCTCTTTTGGTGACGAATGAAATTCAGTCCCTTGCCAGAGGTGATATAGGGACTGACGACGTAGAGTCGCTTTGGATATAATTCAGGAATTGTAAAGGTAAGAAGACACTAATGGTAGTTATCTAAAGGCCCCCAAACAGTAGCCTGGATATAGGATGTAAGTTGCAGCAGGAGTCAAAACTGCCATGTAACCAAGGTAATGCCACTGTGGTTATGGGAGATTTCTATATGCAGGTAGACTGCAAAAATCAGATTAGTTCTGGACCCCAAGAAAGGGAGCTTGTTAAGTGCCTCCGAGATGGATTCTTAGAACAGCTTGTACTGGAGCCTACCAGAGAGAAGACAATTCTGGATTTAGTGTTGCCCAATGAACCAGATTTAATAAGGGAACTCAAAGTAAAGGAAAAGCTAGGAGGTAGTGACCACAATATGATTAGTTTTAATCTGTAATTTGAAACATAGAAACATAGAAACATAGAAAATAGGTGCAGGGGTAGGCCATTCGGCCCTTCGAGCCTGCACCGCCATTCAATATGATCATGGCTGATCATCCAGCTCAGTAACCTGTACCTGCCTTCTCTTCATACCCCCTGATACCTTTAGCCACAAGGGCCACATCTAACTCCCTCTTAAATATAGCCAATGAACTGGCCTCAACTACCTTCTGTGGCAGAGAATTCCACAGACTCACCACTCTCTGTGAGAGGGAGAAGGTTAAATCTGAGGTGTCAAAGTTGCAGTTGAACAAAGGGTACGGTGAAGACATGAAAGAGGAGCTGACCAACGTCAACAGGAAAAGGATCCCAGCAGGAATGACGGTGGTACCGCAATGGCAGGAATTTCTGGGCATAATCCAGAAGCTGCAGCATCATTTTATTCCAAAGTGAAAGAAAGATTCGAAGGGGAGAAAGAGGCAACCATGGCTGACAAGGGAAGTTGGGGATGGAATAAAACTAAAAGAAAAGAAGTACAACATAGCAAAGAGTAGCGGGAAGCCAGAGGATTGGGAAACTTTCAAAGGACAACAAAAGGTAACAAAAAGGGCAGTAGGGGGTGAAAAGATGACGTACGAACTTAAGCTGGCCAGGAATATAAAGAAGGGTAGCAAAAGCTTCTTTCGGTATGTTAAGAGAAAAAGATTAGTAAAGACAATATGGGTCCCTTGAAGGCAGAAACAGGTGAAATTACTGTATTATGGGTAACAAGGAAACGGCAGAAGAGTTGTACAGGTACTTCGGTTCTGTCTTCACTAAGGACGGCACAAACAATTTCCCAGTTGTACTAGAGGATGGAGGATCTAGGGAGACAGAGGAACTGAAAGAAATTTGCATTAAGCGAGAAATAGTATTGGGTAGACGGATGGGACTGAAGACTGATAAATCTCCAGGGCCTGATGGTCTGCATCCCAAGGTACTCAATGAGGTGGTTCTAGAAATCGTGGACGCATTGGTGATCATTTTCCAATGTTCTATAGATTCAGGATCAGTTCCTATGGATTGGAGGATAGCTAATGTTATCCCACTATGCAAGAAAGGAGCGAGAGAGAAAACGGGGAATTTCGACCCGTTAGCCTGACATCGGTGGTGGGGAAGATGCTGGAATCAATTTTTAAAGAGGTAATACAGCGCATTTGGATAGTAGTATGTATTAGTCCAAGTCAGCATGGATTTGTGAAGGGGAAATCCTGCTTGGATAATGTGACAAATAAAATGGATGAGAGAGAGCCAGTGGATGTAGTGTACCCGGATTTTCAGAAAGCCTTTGATAAAGTCCCACATAGGTGATTACTGGGCAAAATTAGAGCACGCGGTATTGGGTGTTGGATATTGACATTGATAGAGAATTGGTTGGCAGACAGGAAGCAAAGAGTAGAAATAAACTGGCCATTTTCAGAATGGGAGGCAGTGGCGAGTGGAGTGCCGCAGGGCCCTGTGCTCGGACCGCAAATGTTTACAATATATATGAATGATTTGGATGATGACATTGAAAATAACACTAGCAAATTTGAAGATGACACAAAGCTGGCGTGGCAGTGTGAACTGCGAAGTGGATGCGAGGAGGCTGCAGGTTAACCTGGACGGGTTGAGTGAGCGGGCAGATGCATGGCAGATGAAGTATAATGTACATAAATGTGAGGTTGTAGCGGACACGGAGCTGTCCGTCCAAGAATGAGGCAGTACACGAAGTTCGTCCAACACCACTTTAATTCCCTACACCACTCCCCTCTCTCATCTCTCCCCTCCATGCCGCGCGCCAGCTTCCCATACTCTCCCGGGGCAACTCGTGACCTCTCCCGAGCCGATGGTTATTTACTGTGCGTGGTTCACCACCAGGGGCCGCTACATGACCCCTATCCCCCATAACCAGAGGCGCAAAAACGGACGGGCCGACGAATGAGGCGGCCGAAACTTGTACGTACGTTCTTCCGCAAAAGGGGCCTGCCCTGCAAGGACGAATTAGGTTGGACCCGAGACGGCGAACGCCCCGGGCGGCGAGGCTGGGCCTCCTGTACTAGCTCGCTCAGATGCAAATGGGCCGGGTTCATGTGAGCCACCGACACAGTCTCTTGCCGACCTGTCAAGTCCAATACAAAAGTCGTGGGCCCATGTCGCAGCACCCGAAAAAGGACTTCCATATGGGCGCTGCAAGGGCGACCCATCGGGCGTGCCCCTGGGCCCAGGAATGCAAGAAATGAACTTTGACGCATGGGAGTTATGGAGAGGATGCCATCACTGAATTATACGTGGGAATTGTGGCCTCACAATGAATTATCCGTGGAAATTGTGGCCTCGCACCGTAGCTCTGTTGTACTGGATGGCTCCCAATTTCATCCTGGCTGAGAAAGGGCGCACTTGTGCTTTGATCTGGCCGGAATGATATACATATCGCCGATGATTCCGAAAACATCACCTCCATCGTCGACAACATCCACGCCGTGAGGAGGATTCGAAGGGTCGGAGAGCAATATCGCAACTACAATTCCCCGGGCGCATGGTGGCCTTTCGGTACGTTTGGAGGTCCATCGGCAACAGTGGTATACTAGGGACAGACCGTTGGGGCGGTGCTGTTGGGACTAATATTTTTGGGTTTTACGTGCGTTTCGGACTGTATTTCTAGAGAGAACAAATGGGTGACGCTTTGAATCGATACCTTTCTTGAAGTCAAAGGTCGAGGTCATTTATATGTAGCACAAACAGGAGACATTGTACAGATACAGGCGGAATTATACTGGTCATAAACCTCCATTCCACCACAACCGTTAGTCTGAAGAAGGGTCTCGACTCGAAAGCGTCACCCATTCCTTCCCTCCAGAGATGCTGCCTGTCCCGCTGAGTTACTGCAGCTTTTTGTGTCATTCTATGAATAACACATTTCTTAATCCAAGCGAACAAGCAATCGTGAATCTCGTACATCACGTGTACATTATCCAAAAGAGTTTGCTCACCTTTGCTCTGGCACGTGAATGGCTCCCTAGTTCTCGGGTTTCCCTTTCTCACGATAGTCTTGAACCACAAACGTTAACTGTTTCTTTTTTTCCGCAGAAATCAAATAGTACAGAAAATCAGTGGAAACTGAAGAGCACTCTGGTCACCAATGGTCATATACTGAAACATTTGAATGAATACTAATGCACTAGGAAAGTTGGTTAAAACGTTTCTGTCCGATGGGCCAATTGCACCGCAATTAATTTTGCGTTTCACCCTCTTTCTGCCAATGTTAATGCATCAGCGGTTTCAAACGGAGACGCAGGACTGAGACTAGTGGGCGAAAGATGGGTTCACATGGGGAGGCGATGATGGGCTGATGGAAGCAGGTGGTAAGAAATGGAGGGGCAGTGGGATGGGAAAGGGAAAAACCTGTGTGAGCCAGAACAACAGATTCGCAGGCGGGGAGAAGTTAACCTCGTGTCAATCGACAACTGAACGTTAGTATCTGACGTTTAGCCACAGAAACATTCTCACCTTATCTATCCTTTCGAGCTTTTGAAAACATATGTTTTGCATTTAAATGAGGGCTTATAATTTATCTAAGCTCTGGAATGCAGAGCCCATTATAATTTGTGTTCATATATGTTCCTCAGTCTCACATTGGCTGCTGGGTGGCCGATAATTTAATCCCTTTCGAGCGATTGGTCTTATTTTTAAGATCATCCAATGCTGCCTCCGTAGACGTACCCTCCAGTATATCATCTCTGAATACCAACATGCATTCTCCCTGATTAGTAAAACAATCAGCAATCAAATCAAACCATGGGAAAGCACTGCAGACGCTGGTTAAAATCGAAGATAGACACAAAGAGTTCTCGACCCATTCCTTCTCTC
The DNA here is from genome assembly GCF_053455715.1 of Rhinoraja longicauda. Lineage (NCBI taxonomy): Eukaryota > Metazoa > Chordata > Chondrichthyes > Rajiformes > Arhynchobatidae > Rhinoraja > Rhinoraja longicauda. Next base: position 4,098,087 of record NC_135971.1, on the reverse strand, counting down.
CAGAGATGCTGCCTGTCACGCTGAGTTACGCCAGCGTTTTGTGTCTCTCAGCAATCAAACAATGTCCTATTCCCCAACTAATGAAAGCAAGCGTCAGATATAGAGATATTAGAAATCATGCTTTTCCCCTTTATCATATCATATCATATCATATCATATCATATATATACAGCCGGAAACAGGCCTTTTCGGCCCTCCAAGTCCGTGCCGCCCAGTGATCCCCGTACATTAACACTATCCTACACCCACTAGGGACAATTTTTTACATTTACCCAGCCAATTAACCTACATACCTGTACGTCTTTGGAGTGTGGGAGGAAACCGAAGATCTCGGAGTAAACCCACGAAGGTCACGGGGAGAACGTACAAACTCCTTACAGTGCAGCACCCGTAGTCAGGATCGAACCTGAGTCTCCGGCGCTGCATTCGCTGTAAAGCAGCAACTCTACCGCTGCGCTACCGTGCCGCCCAGAATGATATAATATTTGCTGTTCCCTAGTCATGTAGAACAATGTCTTGGCCAATAAAGACACAAAATATGGCTATCTGGTCCTCAACAATCTTCACCCCTGCCTTCCATGGGCTGCTTACGATGCGCCTCACCAGATTCGGGGGTCCCACCCATGTTTAAACTGACGGTGATATCTGACGCCTCCACAATAATTGTTAAGATATACTAGAATTTCACTACCCCCCCCCCCCCCCCTTCCCATACCCCCTGTGAGTTCTGCAAATGCAATGCTCTTTACCGCAGTTAATTCACGTGGGAAGTATTTATATATAAGCTCATCTCCGGAACAAGGTCGATATCACCATTGTGGGCTGAATATCGAAAAATTGTGAGAGTACCGGAAGGAGATTGAGAACCTCGTGTCCTGATGTCGAGGCAACAACCTCTCCCTCAATGTCAGCAATTTAAATGAGATAGCGATGGACTTCAGGAAGCGAAGCGGCGCAAATACCCCAAATTGAATTGACGGCGCCGAAGTAGAGATGATGAAAACATTAAACTCCCAGGACTCAACATCACCGACAACATCTCCTGGACTGGAACAATGATTGTTGGTCATTTTAATTTCGTCTTTCCTGCAGCTAATCTGTTAGCAATCGTCATTCTCTCCCGGGGAAAGTGTGGTCTCTCCAAATGTATGACGCGCTATTTGATATCCATGGCCGCAGCGGATTTAATGGTTCTGATCTTCGAGGCCATTCTCGACGAGATTAAAGATGGCTATTTTCCGTATTCATTCCTGAACTTGACTCCCATTTATAGTCTGAACTTGGTCTTAATTTTGACTTGAATTGATTGCTCTGTCTGGCTAACGGTAACTTTCACCTTCGATCGATTTGTCACATTTTGTAATCTGAAGTTACGAGCAAAATATTGCACCGAGAAAACTGCGGCTTTGGTGATAGCAGTGACGTGTATCTTAAGCACAATTCAAAATGTCCCAATATATTTTGTTTACGTACCTCGAGAAATAATTGACAATGTAGCTTGGTCCTGTGCCCTAACCGCAGATTTCTACACTTTACCGGTATGGGTAGCATTTTGGTCGGTCGAACCGATTTTAACCACATTTGCACCATTTCTACTGATCCTCCTCCTCAATGCCCTGACAATCAGACACATTATCCAATCAAACAGAGTGAGGAGCGGTCTCCGAGGGAACACGAAGGAAGAGAGCGGCGCAGATCAAGAGGTGGAGAACGGAAGGAAATCCATCATTCTATTGCTTGCCATATCTGGTAGCTTCGTACTATTGTGGATGGTTACCTTTATATGTTTCATTAGTGTGTACTTCATAGACGTTCGGCTTTTAACAGCAGATTACAACGACCCATTTACCATTGCAGAATAGTCCGTATATATGCTGAGGTGTCTTAGTGCTTGCACCAACACGTTTATTTACGGTGTGTCGCAGAACAAATTCAGGGAAGAATTTCAAAATGTGATTAAGAGCCCATTCGGTTTTTTTTTTCGAAGTCAATACAATGCTTTTAGTGTATCCGTGAAACTGGAAACTGGTTTCAAAATGCTTTTGGCTTACATGTTTCATGATTGCATCTTTCTTGTCGAGATAACTATCCAATCTCTATCTGCTGTGAAAGTAATCATAAGGTCATAAGGGCATAATTTATAGGAGAACAATTAGGCTATACGACCCATCAGACACTCAATCATGGCTGATCTATCTCGTCCTTCCAACTCCATTCTCCTCCCATCTCCCCATAACCCCTGGCAACCGTACTAATCAAGAAACCATCTGTCTCTGCCTTACATATCCATTGACCTGGCCTCCAGACCCTTCTGTGGCGAGGAACTCCACCGATTCACCGTCCTATGATGAATAAAATTCATCGTACTCTTCCAAAAGGAACGTTCTTTAATTCCTGAGGTTATGACCGCTGGTCCTAGACTCTCCCACTAGTGGAAACGTCCTCTCCACATCTATTCTATCCAAGCCTTCAGTTCCATTCCCTTTCGTACGTCCATGAAATGTATCCCTTACATGCTACTCAAATGCCCACTAATGTTCCAACGATCCACCTTTATCAGTGTCATATCGCAGCGTCAATTTACTCTGCCAAACAATGTCGTCTTGGGGAGATGGGATGAAACTGGTGCCCCCGACAGAACTCACCGTGGTAGCAGGAAGAACATGCAAAACCTTTCCAACCCGTCAGAGGTCAGGATCGGAATGAATGGTGACGGTTTCCATGCTGTATCTTTCAAACAATAACCAAGGGCGATAGAGTTAATGTAAATGACTTTTAAAATAAATGTAGAGATAGGAATCCCGAAAGGACAATAAGACAAAGTGCGACTCTGAAAGAGAATCCAATAAAGGGTCTGTGACTGGGCACATCTAATCGTTCTAATGCCAGCCATGTAATTAGTCCGGTACTTCATCCTTATGTGTATAGATATAATCCACTGTATCGAAACATTAGAAGAGCATCCTAAGTTCAGCAACGGTTTACCCAAGAGCAGAGGTGGAAAATAAAGTTTGAAATGCAGTTATCTGAGAAATTATCAAGAGGACACCACGATTGTCTGCATACCGAATAATAGCAGATAGCATTGGGACGTATTGGTCTTTTTTCACTGTTGTGAAAAGATGGGTTACACAGTCTCCAGAGTTTCATTTTTTCACAAATCTGAACAATAATATAAACATAGAAACGTAGAACCATTGAAAATAGGCGCAGGAGGAGGTCATTCGGCCCTTCGAGCCAGCATCGCCATTCTGCTTTTATGATTTTCAACATCACGTTTGTTTGTTAAATGGCGTCAGCGAAGTTGCCGTAAATATCAGTTAGGAACGTTGCCTGCTTGTACCAGGAACATTATGGATATTGCTCCTCTTTGCAGTTTTCTCGACCAACATTTCTGGTCGAATTTCTTTTTTAGTCTCCGAGTCAGGTGAAGGGGAAATCAGAGATATAGAAGGTACACGGACCACATGAGATTGCGACACACATACCTGACATTGAGGTTGGTACACACGTGAGATTGGTGAGATTGGTGAGATTTATTTTAAATATATAAAATAAAAATATAAAATAATATGAAATTGGTACACAGAGTGCTGACATTACCGTCTCTTAAAAGGAGTGATTACAACATATTGTAGCTATAGACCGTATAGAGTGGATGTGGAGAGGAAGTGTCCACTAGCGGGACAGACGACTGACAGAGGTTGTCGCTTCAGAATTAAAGGATGTTCCTTTCGGAAGATGAAGAGGAATTTCTTTAGTCAGAGGTTGGTGAATTTGTGGAATTAATTACTACAGAAGGCTGTGGTGGCCAAGTCAATTGATATTTTTAAGGCAGAGATAGATGGATTCTGGTTTAGTACGGATATCGGAGGTTATGGGGAGAAGGCAGGAGAATGGGGTTCGAAGGGAGAGATAGATCAGCCATGAATTAATGGCGGAGCAGACCTGGTGGGCCGCATGTCCTGATTGTCTTCCTAGCACTGATTATTTGATGAACTTATAATGCAAGAGGGTGGTTGGAGTCTGGAACTCACTGCCTGGGGTGGTGGTGGAGGCGGTAACACTCAAAACGTTTAAGAGGCATTTGGATGGGCACTTGAAATGCTACAACATTCAGGGCTACGGTCCAAATGCGGGAAAATGGGATTAAAATTAGACTGTGTTTGGCAACGGGCGGCGCGGACACGATGGGCCGAAGGGCCTCTTTCTGTGCTGTAGGACTCTATGATTCTATGACTCTATGACTGGACAAGCGAGATGCAGGAAAAATGTTCCCAATATTGGGGAGTCCAGAACCAGGGGCCACAGTCTTAGAATAAAGGGGAGGCCATTTAAAACTGAGGTGAGAAAGAACTTTTTCACTCAGAGTTGTGAATTTGTGGAATTCTCTGCCACAGAGGGCAGTGGAAGCCAAATCACTGGATGGATTTAAGAGAGAGTTAGATAGACCTCTAGGATCTCGTCGAATTAAGGGATATGGGGAGAAGGCAGGCACGGGTTATTGATTGTGGACGATCAGCCATGATCACAATGAATGTCGGTGCTGACTCGAAGGACCGAATGGCCTCTTCCTGCACCTATTTACTATGTATCTTTCTATATAGGATACTGCCTGATTTACATAGTTATATGCGCGAGTCTGAGAATGTGCTGGAAAGAATGCATACATTACATGGGTGTTGTCGCATCCTTACCTTTTTGAAATTTTGGGTTTACCTTTCCAACGCTCCAAAATAAAGCAACCTTAAACACTTTTCATAATAATACATACTAGTTAACTGAATATAACAATTGTTTTGTCTTATTCCACAATTTCAATCCTAGCCATACTTGTGACTTGCTTCACTAACACAAAATAATGTTCTAATGCTTTCTTCTCAAAGGCATGTTAGTTTTTCACCAGAAAACACCTTACTTCCTGATATACTCGGCGTATCTTTCCGGTGGTAGGACAACTCTTCCTCCCCTAGTCTTTTGTGGTGTTGTTTCATTCAGGTGTGTCTTTCTTTTCAGTGTGTACTTTCTGTGCATCACTTCTAGTTTCTTTTTCTGTATCATTTTTTTTCCAGAATTGTCTTTCTTTTCAGTGTGTACGTTTTGTACGTTTTTTTTCTCCCTGTCACTTTGTTTTTGTATAGTTTTCTCAGCGTTATAAGTTTCATGAGTTGCATCTTTTTTCTGGTGATGACTGTTGTGTTGTTTTTATCGGTGTCGGCTGAGGTTGCATATGTTTCTCAATCTTTTCCGCGTCTGGTGGTTTCTTTGGAGTTTGTTCTCCAGTCCTCTTCAGGTCCACCCGATTACGTCGGATTAAAAGTCCTGACTCTGACTTTTTATAATCTCTCATTCAGTCGTTTCTGCACTGTTGCTCTCAGCCATCTGGTGTCTCCTGGTTTATAGAGTTTGAGTCTTACATCACCGTCTTCCAGGATTGGAAGATCCTTGGCAAGCTGGTTGTAGATCTTTGACTGTTTCCTTGCAAATCCTTCATATTCCCATTTCCTGGGAAATTTGACAAACTCCTCTGATGAGAACTGTTTCCCATTGTCGCTTACCACAGTGCTGGGAATTCCATCTTGCGAAGTGGTTCTCGAGTTTAAGAATGACTGTGCTGCTTGTCAGGTCTTATAGTCTGTCTATTTCCCAGAAGTTTGATAGATAGTCAACTGTGATTAAGTAATTATTTCCCTCAAGTTCGAACAGATCGGTTCCCACTTTCTCCCATTGTCGATCTGGGAGGTCATGTGGCATCACAGTTTCTTTCTGATTCTGTTGTTCGTATGTCCTGCAAGCTTCACAGGTTGAAATGAACTGAAATGAACTGCTCTGCCTATATGACTTTCAGAAAGGCTGACGGTCCTTGTTGGAAAGGTTGTTACACCATTGCTTATTTTTAAATTGGGAGGAATTGGGCTGTGTTTATTGATCTGTGTCTTTCCGAGGTGCATGATTTATAACTGTAATTTGACCGTTCAAGAGGATGGAAAGATGCTGCGTACCTGCTACAGTGAACAACACATCAAAGAAAAATTAGGTATAATAAGGAGTAGACTAATCTTTGATCGTTGTACAAACTCCTAAATTGCTCCCAGTGGTCATCCCAGCCTTGACCATCAAGGCTGAGCAGGTGGGGAAAGAGCTGAACAGACTCCGCCCTGGCAAAGCCATGGTTCCCGGTTCGGGTGCGGGCAGTGATGTTGTCTACAGAGGCAGTTGATGAAATCTCTCATGGTAGGCTCCTCCAGAATGTTACGTTGCGTGGGATCCACGCTCACCTGTTTGGATTCACAACCGACTTACTCCTAAAGTCAGATAGATGTGGTGAAAGTCCGTTATTCTTACAGTGATCTGTAAGGGTTCCGCAAGGACTGAGCTGGATCCCCTGTTGCTTATGTTTACTGAATTGCCAGTAGTGAGCAGGGCCATGAATCTACATAGTGGGGTATTGATCGTCCACATAAATTGGCGTAGAAAAGGCATATGGTGTTTAATCAGATCCAGTGTGAGATGTTTCACTTTGGGAGGACGGAGTAAAGTTGAACAGCGTTCTTTACAGAGGCGCCATGGTATCCCGGTCAATTGCTTCGCGGTCGTAGCAAAATAAGTGGATAGATTGGTAAATGAGCCGTCTCCTACGGTTGCCTTCATCGATTCAGTCTAAGAATCATGAATCATCTTGCAGCTTTATAGAACTTTGTTTCGGCCACTTTTCGGATTCTGTTTGCACCTGCTTTCCGCAGTCTCGGAAGGATGTGGGGGGTTTGGAGAGGGTGCAATAGTGTTTCACCAAAATGCTGCTTGAATTAAAGGAGATGAGATGTAAATAAATGATGGAAAGACATGGGTTTTGTTTTCCGGAACGGCTGAGATTTGATAGTCGTATTTTATGAATAAGCAGACATAAACATTTTCTTTCCCGGGGTTGAAATGTCAAAGATTAGAATGCATAGCTTTG
>NC_135971.1:4085629-4090629 GCF_053455715.1 Rhinoraja longicauda | reverse complement strand
TTCTAATTCCCCCTCCTTCTCCTGCTTCACCTTCCCACAGCCTCTCACACCACAACTTGCTTCCTCAATGCTGCCCCACCCTCACCCGCTAGCTGCCACCCCCCTGGTCCGTGGCTTGTCACTACCAGGCGCTACCTGGAGTGGCTTTTCATCCAAGTACAGCGCCCATTTCTTCACGAGACAGGCTATCCCCAGCACCAGTTCCTAACCATCTTCCCCAACCCCCCACTCTGTCCGTGAGGTCAGACGGCACATTTCCCACCCAGTGCCGGAGGAGGGGAAGCTTTCTGCCAGCTCTATGTCTCTCCCTGGTCACCGCCAGAGTCAGAGTCACGGGCTGGTGGGGGGTAAAGTAGTCACAGACAGCGTCGATTAAACTGTTCAACCCCTCTAGCCTCAGGACAATGGCACTGAACTATTTGACCGGTAAGCAAACTGCAGGGGTGTTTATGATATTTTTCAGGTGGCCCAACACAACTCTTTCTTAGGTCTTCATGATTACAGAGGTCAGTGCGACAGGCCTGTAGTCATTAAGACCAGTAATCCGTGGCTTTTTGGGTACAGGAATGATGGTGGAGACTTTGAAGCAGGCAGGCAGAGTGCAGGTTTGCAGGGACCGATTGAAAATGTTTGTTTAGACTGGTGCTTGTTGTTCAGCACAGTGCTTGAGGGTAGAGGGGGAAACATTGTACTGTCCAGGGCCCAAAACTGCTCACAATGCGCCAAGTGCGATCTGACAAGCACCTTTCAAAGCGTGAGCATTACATCCTTGTTTTTATATTTTAGTCATCTCAAAATAAATGCTAACATTGCGCTAGCGATTGAACTTGCAAATTAACATTTTGGGAATTCTGCACCAGCACTCCTAAGCCCCTTTGCACCTCCGATTTCTGAATCCAATCCCCATTAAGAAAAAAAGTCTACGTCTTTTTGTTTACCTTTAAAATGCATGACTGCACAGTTTGCTACACTGTTTTCCATCTGCCTTCCAAAAAGAGAGGCTCCGATTTCTGCACTCGCACATTGAGCAAGGTGCACATTTGAGCAATGGGGAGACAGATGGTTGAGAATTGACATCTCCCTGATCTGCAGATGGTTCCCTGTGAATGAGCTTTTATGAATGAATACTTGATTGTCACATGTGACAAGTCACAGTCAAATTCTTTGCTTGCATACCCAAGGTATGCAAATAGTTGCCTATAAAGGGCGCTTACAAAGTACCCGTGCGGCAAGTCCCCCCTTGTCCCCACCCCCTCACGGCGGTCCCCCCACGCCGGGTCCTCCATTGTTCCCCCCCTCCCCCTCATGGCAGTCCATGCACGCCGGGTCCTCCTTTGTTCTCCCCCATCTCCCCCTCACGGCGGTCCCCACGCCGGGTCTTCCATTGTTCTACCCCCTCCCCCTCATGGCGGTCCCCCCACGCCGGGTCCTCCTTTGTTCCTTTCCTCGGCAAGTCCTCACTTCCACATGGTCCATCCTCGTCCGTTGGTCAGCGCCATCATCGACGGCTGCGCGGACCTCTGCTCCTTTGCCGCTGGGTCCCCTCTGGACATCTCCGTGGCACCGACCCATGCATTATCCATTGACTTGGCCTCCACAGCCTTCAGCGCCAATGAATCCCACAGATTCACCACCCTCTGACTGACTCCACACCACCACATACAAGGACACAGTTTTACCAGAGAATGAATACTCACCTTGTACCAACAGAGCGTTAAACACGAGAACCAGTGTGATCACCAAGAATATGGGCAGGTACAATCTAACCAAGCTCTGGGATGGGGTTCAACAAAATAAATCACCTTTGCTTACCCCTTGTAGATTTTAATTTAAATGTCTACGATGCAGAAAAGACTTCCCTTTGCATCTATCATGTTTTTGATTCAATTCAATGATTCAGTGATATTTTATTGTCACGCATCTAGGTACAATGAAGTTCTTTGATTTTGGTGTACAATCTGTCATCACACAACAGACTTCTCATTTATATTTTGTATTCCACCAGGTGGCGCCACCGGTACTGGCACTGTCTGCCTCGCCAACAGTCTGTTTGTCCTTTCTAATGTTTTTATTATTTTAAGTCTGTGTTAAAAGTAAGTTTCTTGGGGGTTTTTAATGTGGGGGTGAGGGGGCGGGGAGTTGGGGGAGACTGTTTTTCAATCTATCTCAGTCCCCACTACGGCCTAACATCGAGGAGTTGGCGGCCTATCCTGGAGACCGGGCCGGCGCTTCATGCCGCGGGCGCGGCGTGGACTTTAACATCACGGAGCTGCGATCCTTTGCCGAGGATCGACTGTGGAGCGCTCCAACCTCGGGGCCTGTGGACTTTAACACCGTGAAGACCGCGGTCTCTGGTAAGAAGAGGCCGATTCGGGAGCTCCATGCTGCGGAGAGTGTTTCAACTGTCCCGACGCAGGGACTTTCGATCATACCGACACGAGGCTTCAGACAGTTGGCAGCGGCGACTGCGGATGGTTAAACACCCCCGACCGCCGGTGAACACAAAGAGGAAACTGATTGAACTTTATTACCTTCCATCACAGTGTGGAATGTGGAATCCGCTGTGGTGGATGTTTATGTTAAATTGTATTTTATGTGGCTTGTGTGTCTTGTTGCTTTTCACTTAGTATGGCTGTATGGTAATTTCACTGTACCTTAATTGGTACATGTGCCAATAAATTGATGTTGAAATCCTGGACAACACACAAAGAGTCTGCACGTTTCTGTCGCCGACAAACTTGCAGAAGTTCTTCGTGCTGTCTGATCTTCTCACAGCGGCGAACCAGGGCTGTTGTTGCACGTGCATGGAGCACAATGCACAGTGGCGCAGCGGTCGAGTCGCTGCCTGCAGATCAACCATATTTACCTCTATCTATATAACCTTCACCACATATCCTATGCATGATACACATTCCACTATGTAATCCAGTCCAGGATTTAGGTAGGACAGGTGTCATTGATATAGTCATCTTGTTGCTTGTTCCCTTGGTGGTTAGTCTGTAAGCTGAAGCAAGGAACTCAACAGTACTTATCGCTCACTCACAGCCGGGCAGGAAGGATTCGGTAAAGTGATTCACTTAAAGAAACTCTACTTGAGTTGCTGGTGAATCGACGGGCAGGATGTACATCAGGCAACGCAGAAACTAAGCTCTTACCTGTTCCTGACTCAAATCTCAGGGCCTGGTGCAATCCGGGATACCCTCAGCACGGGAAAAGGCTATTCAGTCAATCGTGCCTGTGGAAGGCAGTCCAGCTCACCCAACAAATATTTGCCATTAACCAGTTCCCCAGCTGCCTGTTAACACCACAATAGAATTGCTCTGAATCTCATTCCAATGATGGCGATACTGAGCAACTACCTCCCAACTCTATACTGATGTCTGGTCCATTATGGTCCTTCTAGTAGATGGTTTTGGTTGCTGGTATGGGCATCTGGTTTGCGTTTCATGAGGCTAGTTCTTCATGGAGACGGTCCATCGTCCATTTGATGATGGTGCCCAGGACATGGAGGGTGGATAGACGGAACGTGAAGGAGGGAGCTCCATTTCAATGGTCTTTCTCGGGCTATTCGTGAGCTCAACGTGCCTGAGAATATGTGTCCGTGAGTTGGAGGAGTTCCTCTCAGTGCATCACAGTCACTGGACACAAAATGCTGGAGCAGGTAGCAACTCTGGAGAGAAGGAATGGGTGACGTTTCGGGTCGAGAACTATCTTCAGACTGAAAGTCACGGGAAAGGGAAACGAGAGATATGGACGATGATGTGGAGAGACAAAGAACAACAAATGAAAGACATGCAAAAAAGTTACGATGATACAGGAAACAGGCCATTGTTAGCAGTTGTGGCATTGAGTATAGAGGTTGGGAGATCATGTTGCAATTGTATAAGACGTTGGTGAGACCACATTAAGAATATTGTGTTCAGTTCTGGGCACCATGTTATAGGAAAGATATTGTCAAGCTTGAAAGGGTTCAGAAAAGATTTACGAGGATGTTGACAGGTCTAGAGTGTGTGAGCTATAGGGAGAGGTTGAGTGGGCTGGGTCTCTCTTCCATGGAGCGCAAGAGGATGAAGGGAGATGTTATAGAGGTATACAAAATCATGAGAGACATAGATCAGGTAGATGCACAGAGTCTCTTGTCCAGAGTAGGGGAATCGAGGACCAGTGGACATAGATTTAAGGTGAAGGGGAAAAGATTGAGTAGGCATCCGAGGGGTAACTTTTCCACACTAGGGTGGCGGGTGTATGGAACAAGCTGCCAGAGGAGGAGTTAAATGAGGCTGGGACTATCCCATCGTTTAAGAAACAGTTAGATGGGTGCATGGATAGGACAGGTTTGGACGGATATGGACTAAGAGCAGATAAGTGGGACTAGTGTCGCTGGGACATTGTTGGCCAGTGTGGATGAGTTGGGCCGAAGGGCCTGTTTCCACACTGTATCACTCTATGACTCTATCCCCCTCTCCCCATCCAAGTCACACCAGCTCTCCTTTTCACCTGCCTCGCCTACAGATCCTGCCTATCGGAATGGAGTCCCAACGTAGTCCCTATGACACTTCATACATTTTGCAAGTATCGGCCTTATTTGTCCTCCCAAATCACAGCACCTTACTCATATCGGCAGTGACTCCCACCTGCCATCCCTTTGTTCATCTCAACAAATGAATAATATATCAAGTAGTCTAGCAACACTAGACTGCTCACGAATGATTTTTCATGTCATCTTAAACTTACTAATCAGATTTCTGTATTTAGATCCCAATTCTGAATTGCTTCTTTTCAATAGTCTGGCCACATCACCAGCCTCTGAGGCACAACATTGGTCGTGGTCGTCTGATCATAAAACAATCCTCCATATCACTCTCTGACACCTATTACCAAGCCCAATGTTGATCCAATTTCCTCAAGATCACATGAGCTCGAACCTCTATGAGTTTCCCTTATATGCCCTGTCAAAGACCACAGCACCCTCAATGCCCTCATCAATACATTTTATTGAC